>NW_026732441.1:105000-217500 GCF_028476545.2 Physella acuta
AATTGAAAGTGGAAAAAGTTTCACTTCCGGTTATCGGAAAACGTTCAAAAATTGATACAGATTTACACATTTGATATAATACTCATATATCTGTAACGATACACAAGTTATCGTGTTTACACACACACACACACACACACACACACACATACACACACACACAGAGAGACATACGAACAAGATAGCAAAACTATGTTTTTCTGAATCGATTACAATACTTTCACTCTACTACGTATACGAGAAAGTAAAAATAAACTACACATATTCATTAATTTATTTTTTAACCTGTATAATGCTGACTCTGTTGTGGCCCTACATTTTATTTGTCTAATGTAGTGACTAATGTAGTGACTAATGTAGTGACTAATGTAGTGACTAATGAACCTGAAGTAATAGAGACTGTTTGAATGTAAGATAAAAAGAACTACAATTTGCACTGGCGTGATGTCCTTACCTTTTTTCCCTGGCTAGCGTTTACCGGTGATGCAGGCGCCGTAAGTTTGGATTCTCCAAGCTATTAATTATAAATGTAAGCCACATAATAATGAAAAAAAGTTCTATATTCTGGTTGGCTAGACATAAATTAAAATTTATCGTTGATCCTTCCCACTGTGCCACAGGATGAACAAGTGAAAACGGATAATTCAAAGCTACTTAGACAATTTTATGTAGAACGTTTATCTGCTGTTCCAGACATTGGGGCAACGGTTAAACTTAATTAATACTTTAATAACAAATTCAACTAATGCTTTTTAATAAGAAAAATGCGATAAAAAACGAGTGTAAGCTCATTTCATGGGCCTTGGGGTAACAAGCTTTTAGGACTAAGGAGTTTTAAATTTTTGCCGTATTTACGGTTGGTACCTATGTTAAGACACAGGGTCCGGCTTTGGATTAAGCTTATGTTGTATTATAATGTAGAATCAGTGTGTTAAAAACGTTTGATGTACGTGGTGTGACGGTAAAACCGTTTAGGCTTACATATATTTTATTCTTCCACCACCCTCTACCTGCTCTATTACTCCCCCCCCTCTACAGCTACGTACATTCTTATCTTTCGTCCCCCTCACAGGCTCCTCTCTAGTTGGCTAGATTGTCCACGTGACACACCGCCAATGTTTTAATGCATATAAGGGGATGCAACAAAGGGATTCTCGCACTCTTCCAGCACTGAGCTCAGCTGGTGGTGTCGCACGCGGCGTTGGGGCCGTCGGCCCGACCTCCACGTGTTTTCTCTGGGTTTGGTTTTACTAATTATTTCTTACTTTTACTTAACTTTACTTTTTATATGCATATTTGATTAACAGTGTAACAAAGAGTTTTAATAAATACCATATATAAATATTATCTTGCTGTCATGTATTTTTTCATAAACACTTTACATTGTTACTTTACATTGTGACAGTCGATAACTTACCTGAATTACTTAACTTAACTTTACACTGTCCGTGTCTTAGCACACAGGGCATTTGAATACTTATTTGACCTAAACTATTCCTGCCTGTGACGTAATTCCACGTGGCAGTTGAGTAGATATTTCAGTTACCTTTTGTACTACTTTTATCCTGCACGTGTGTCAGCCACGGAGCAGTAGATATTATATTATACACAGCCTCATTCTATTTTACTACAGGCCGTAAACTGCGGGCATTGAGTTGACCCGTAGTCATCGGACCTGATATTTTATTTTATTCACCGGCCGTAAACCCTTGCCAGAGACAAGAGGTCATCGGACCAGGTGAGAAATTATTATTCTACTAAGGCTGTAAACTTTGGGCATTGAATTGACCCTTAGTCATCAGACCTTAATGATATTACCTCTAGTAAAACTATACTAGAATCTATATTCCCGGTAAAGAAGCGGCACAGACCCTCTTACCGGGTGAATACCAGCATTTTACTGATTATCACAATTCATACGGTACCAATATTATTACACTTTTTATTTCTATACCGTTAACACGTGTTGGTTTAAAAAAATATCAATGCGTGTACTGTTGGTTTAAAAACTGATGGGTATTGAGCTTTGTTGACAGATGTCAAATCTGATTCTGTCACAGGATACCTGTACTATCGTTTCTTAATAATTGTACCATGCATCCAGTTGAATAGTCTCTTCAAATTTAAAATAGCATTCCTTTTAAAAAAATAACAAATCAACATATTCCAACCTGTTTGTGTTTGGAGCCTATACTGTCCAATTCCAACCTGACATCCTAAACACGATCACACCTTTATGGTGGTCAAAGCAATCACAGCTTCAAGTATCGATTCATCTATACATAATGATTGTTGCTGATCGAACCTATGACTTTTGCATGTTCAGTTTTGTATTCGGTATCATGTATGATTGTATTGACGCGGTATCTCACACAAACAAAGTGACAACAGTAGTGGAGAAGCTGAACAATGGTCAATTATTATCGATTAGTTTTGAGTGGAATAAACAAAATCAAAGCCAATAAACCGTTAATATTTCACAATTCTCGGTGAAGTGTCGTGATTCTAGACTTTCCTGTGACAAGGTAACTGGCGTTGTTTGTTGAATGTTAGGTAGGTCACGCTAATTAACCTTTGATTTGGATTTTTCATGGTAAACAATACTAAGTTCTTTGACTTAATGAAGCTGAATTATTTGACCTGTTGAATGAGTGTTTGCTTTGGTGGATGGTTAGTTTAGCGATGGTCTAGTTAAATTCCATTGAAAAGATTCCACACTGCGTAGAATCTATGTCTTGTATTTTACAACTTACTTACTTACTTAGTCCTCTTTACTCCTTATGGAACATAGGGCCTCCACCATTTCCTTCCATTTCTTCTGATCCCTGGCTATTAATTCCAAGACATCCCTGTCGGCTTCAGTTCTTCAAGAAGTCTCCGCCTCCAGGTCTGTCTTGGGCGCCCTCTCTTCCGCATTCCCTGGGGGTTCCACTCAAGCGCTTGGCGTGTAAACACTTGGGTAAGCCTTTCACAGTGTGTGACCCACCCAGCGCCACTTCCTCCTTCTTATTTGCACACCCATAGGCTCCTGCTTAGCTTTCATCCATAATTCTATTTTCGGCACTTTGTCCTGCAATCTCAGTTTTAATATCTGTCTAAGGCATCTATTCATGAAGGTTTGTATCTTTGCTGTGCTTGCTTTGGAGAATCTTCATGATTCTACTCCATACTGCACAACACTGCCCTGACATTTGAATTAAATATCCTAATTTTGTGATAATGGAGATGGCCGAACTTTTCCATATGGGTCGCAGAACTGTGAAAGCGCAGCGGGCTCTATTAACTCTAGCACGTATGTCCTCCTCTGTGCCTCCCGATTTGCTGATCTTGCTGCCAAGGTAGAAAAACTCTTCCACATCCTTTACCTGTCTTCCGTCTATTGTCACTGGGGCCTCCTGGTTATTGTTAATTCTCATCACTTCTGTCTTTTCTTTGTTGATCTTGAGACCAACGCGCTGAGAGATGGCTCCTAATGCACCAAATTTTTCTTGCATAAAAACCTGTGAGAGAGTAAAGCAAGATCATCTGCAAACTTCAGATCTTCTAGTTTCCCCGTGAGTGTCCACTGTATACCTTTTCCAGAACTGGCATAGGCTGTGCGTGTCACCCAATCGAGAACCACCAAGAAGAGGAGGGGCGACAGCAGACATCCTTGTCTCACACCTGTGTTGACTTGGAACTCTTTAGAAAGTTTCCCAGCATGGCTAAATTGGCATGAAAATCCATTGTAAAGTTGCTGGATTATTTCCACTAACTCAGCAGGTACACCATAGTGTCTCAACAGATTCCATATTGGTTGCCTATCCACACTATCAAAGGCGTTCTCAAAGTCAACAAAGCAGATGTAAAGTGGGGCCTGCCATTCTATCGTCTATTTACCAATTTAAATGCAACCTCGTTGAATCCGTTTCTTTGTTTCGCAATGTTGACGGTTTCATGTTATGAGTTGAAATCAATAGACTAGTATCATTGAGCCTTGTGTTCGTGAATGTTTTGTTCCGTAACCTCGTACTGCTACTGTCCATTTAGAAGTGACTTGCTCTGAGATCGCTATGAGAAAACGCTGCTTCTGATCAACTGTACAGCACCACTCGTTGAATAATTAATAAAAAGTGCACATTCTAGAACGGCATGTATTCAGCGGGGAAGTATTTGTCATGGACAGTGGCGTAGCTACCGTAAAGCTAGCGTAAGCAAGGCATTTGGGCCCACGGCACTTTGGGGGCCCTTTTCCCTTTTAAAAAAAGTAAAACTTTTACATTGAAATTTTAATATTTGTTTAATATAAATAATTTTAAAAAGAAAAAGAAACATCAGTTTCTTTTTTACTGTAGAAATAATTAAAAGTTCCAAAAATGCCCCCCTGCCCTTTCTTACTTTACAAGTAGTGTGATTCAGTGGGGGTGGGGGGTCGAACAGGGCCTCTCCGTAATAATATCAGGCGTTGCCGCATGGTCGTGCAAACCATTGAGAGATTTAGCCTTTATATAAACTTGAACTGACTATTTTGTAAGATCGGCATCCAGCAACCGTAAATCTACACGCAGTATTTGTAGATATGCCCATTGGGTCAGTAGCTTGGCCATCCTAAGAATCAAACATACAGACGCAGCTAAAGTAGATCTCAGTGAACTTATTAATCATTTTACAAAATTAAAAACATGAAAAAAAAACAACCCCACAGACTTAAAGTAATCATTAGCAATTTAAAAAAATGTATTTGGTTAGTGGCGTCACAAAGTCGGGTGTTACCCTACGTGTCACCCCATTGTCCCCAACAATTTAGCATTTTTGGTGGGGTGTCACCCCTCTCTCACCAATCTTTATTATTTTAGCTGGATACAACTTAGTTTGACAGTAAATTGTACAATATTGTGTTACAGTGTCACGAATATAAATGTTGACATCCGATGCAGACCGCACCTCTGACCCCGCCTTATGATGCTGCTGTGCTTACTTAAAACAAAATTAACTGTAAGACTGTACCATTTTTACAATACTACATAATAGTATAGTATAAATACACAATCAGGACGAATAAAATATAAGCCTAAAGAATATTAATATTATTTAAAATCCTCCATCTTAAGTAGCAGTTGATTTCTTCGTTTAACTCTAATGAAGGCTGACTATGGGGCCCACTGATAATTTTTGCACAGGGGCCCGAAAATCCTAGCTACGCCACTGGTCATGGATATTACATTTATAATAATACGTATGATATCCGTATACGATTATAGACCACTGATGTTAACATATGCTAGGTTGTTTTTATTGTAAATATTTTGTAAACATACAGTTGTCGGAGTGTTATTGCCCATTTGACTACTACTACGACGGGCAGTAATTTTTACAATAAAATAATTATATTTGAATTAACTTTTTATATGTGTCTGTGGTTTTGACCCACAGTTAAGTAACGAAAATGTATTAGTAAGTAAAATTATTTTTCGTTGAATACTTAACATATACATTTTTCAAAATCAACAAACAAAATCATTTCGAAAACAATTTTGGAAAAGCTTAATGTCAGAGGAAAAAGCTTAATGTCAGAGGAAAAAATCCGGTAAGGCAAGCGACCGGATTTCCAAGTCATTTAACCGAAATTCCTAACCATTTAACAGAAATCCCAAGACTTGTAGCCGAAATTCCAAGCCTTTTAACTGTACTTTCAAGCCGGGTAAAAAGATCTAACCCTATCCTTAAGCTGTGCCACTATTCATGTACAGACGTAGCACTGTAGGGTCTAAGGGGGGAGGGGGGTGGGAAATAACCATCGAGGGCGGACTGGTGGTAACAGCACCCATCACGGTTCTAAGCTAGTAGCATTATGTTTATGTTTATGACGGGGTGGCTAGCTGTAACAGCACCCATTACAGTTCTCTGCTAGTAACATTATGTTATTTTTATGGCACCATTCTACTAATATTGTTATCTCTTTCGAAAACCACTTTCATGTTTCATTTATAATTTATAGATACAAAAAACACATTTTAACTGCGAGAAACGCTACACCGATTTGAAACAAAAAGTGCTTGTGGAAGCACATACTCTTCGTGTGGTGTTCGATGTCAGTAAAATATACAAGCTTCCATTTCTTCCAGGTTTTTATAGATGTAAGTTTACTGAAAGATTCAGAGTGTGGGTGAGAGGGATAGAGATAAAAAGAGGGAGAGAGAGTGAGAGAGAGAGAGAGGTAGAAAGATATATATTAATATATATATATTGAGAGAGAGATAGAGAGAGAGAAGGAGAGAGAATACCTGTGTGTGTGGGTGTGTTTGGTGTCCGAATGTCGTTTGCCTAAAAGCCGAATTTTCGAGAATGTTTAAGGGATATCACTCTCGCTTTATTTCTGAACTGACATAATTTTTTCTGAAGTAATATATCTCTTAGTTAATTAACACTACACATAAAAAAAACGTTCGTTCAAAATGTATTATGATTACAAAAAGATGTACATAAATGTTTCCTTAAAATATTCCATTATAAAGCTGAAGGTGTAGCTAAATTACTGATATCTTCGTTAACTTGTCTGTTTGCTTTTCTGCAGTAAAAAATCGAAAGCAGTAGATCACTACCGCTGGTCCTCTCAGGGATTGACCTTTTCTAACAACAAATACGCCAGACAGAGAAAACTACATTGAAGTGCAGTAGAGTAAATGTATCATGTACACTTGCTTCGTGAGAATCTGTAATCACCACGTTGAAAGAGATATCTTCTGTTTGGAAGCAAACAATACATTCTATACATTGTCCATCCATCCATCCATCCATCCATCCATCCATCCATCCATCCATCCATCCATCCATCCATCCATCCATCCATCCATCCATCCATCCATCCATCCATCCATCCATCCATCCATCCATCCATCCATCCATCCATCCATCCATCCATCCATCCATCCATCCATCCATCCATCCATCCATCCATCCATCCATCCATCCATCCATCCATCCATCCATCCATCCATCCATCCATCCATCCATCCATCCATCCATCCATCCATCCATCCATCCATCCATCCATCCATCCATCCATCCATCCATCCATCCATCCATCCATCCATCCATCCATCCATCCATCCATCCATCCATCCATCCATCCATCCATCCATCCATCCATCCATCCATCCATCCATCCATCCATCCATCCATCCATCCATCCATCCATCCATCCATCCATCCATCCATCCATCCATCCATCCATCCATCCATCCATCCATCCATCCATCCATCCATCCATCCATCCATCCATCCATCCATCCATCCATCCATCCATCCATCCATCCATCCATCCATCCATCCATCCATCCATCCATCCATCCATCCATCCATCCATCCATCCATCCATCCATCCATCCATCCATCCATCCATCCATCCATCCATCCATCCATCCATCCATCCATCCATCCATCCATCCATCCATCCATCCATCCATCCATCCATCCATCCATCCATCCATCCATGCATCCATCCATCCATCCGTCCATCCATCCGTCCATCCATCCATCCATCCATCCATCCATCCATCCGTCCATCCATCCATCCGTCCATCCATCCATCCATCCGTCCGTCCATCCATCCGTCCATCCGTCCATCCATCCATCCATCCATCCATCCATCCATCCATCCATCCATCCATCCATCCATCCATCCATCCATCCATCCATCCATCCATCCATCCATCCATCCATCCATCCATCCATCCATCCATCCATCCATCCATCCATCCATTCAAAAAATATTTGTGACAGACCTAAGGATCTTGTTACCAGTCTCCATTTTGTGAGGTTGACGTGTTTTTTACACATACAATATTGTTTGAAATTGCAAGGATAATCTTCCCAGGTTGGCTCTGAATTACCAAGAAAAACATCTTCAAAATTCAATTATTTTTTAACAATAACCATTCAAATTTGATGCTGCATTTACGAAAAAAAATTGCATTTTTGTTTAATGAACAAATATGTAGCAACAGTTGTTTATAATGCCATTCATTAGATTTTCAAAGCTTAAAAATATATTTTGCAGTGCATTTTATTTACTTTTCACGCATTAACTACTTCCTGATATTTGTTTCGTGTACCCATAAGTATAATGTATTAAGAATTTTAAATTGATGTATCAGAGGTAAATGTTACGAGAATCTAAGGATGCACGTGCGCATTGTTCGCCTTCCGCAAAACCTTCATAGTCATCCCAAGCCATGTAGTTACTTTCAGTACCATCAACCCATCTGAAAATTCGAACATATTCGTAATATCAATGTTTCTATACGGATTCATGATTTCTACCACCAACAATCGCAGAATTATACTACATTTTCTTTTTAAAAAATTAATTCCTTATTTAAAATATAAGTCTTCTAAGCACTGCGAAACAACTGTTATAAGTACTTACTGCCATGGGCCATTCGCTGTAGGTCTATACAATCCAATCCAAAACGCAACCAACATCTTAACATATAAAGATAATTTGAAAAATACAAGTAATTACATTTCCAATAATAAACTTTGACTTAAGGTCAAAGATTGAATACAAAAAAGTATACTAAAAATAAGGTAATATATAATGAAACTCATAAAACAACAGTTTCTAAGTAAACGTTTTCGTATCAGATTGATTCACCGATTTGTTTGCTAAGAACCATGACTCATCCTCAGATAGCAGCGTGACAAGGTTAGCGCCAAGTGTACTACAAAACTGCTGAGACTCTTGCCAGGTTTGTCGCGTTTCCCTCATGTAGTAGCAGTGGTCGGAGAACACAATCCCACGATTAGCAGAGCAATAGTTCACTTGAACAAAAGGAAAAAAATAATCATGAAAATTATTTAACAAAAAACAAAATTTACAGAAAAATATTTTCATTGATTAGAAAATTATAAAGGCAGAAAGAGAAAAAAAAATGCATAGAATGTATAATAACAAGCTTTTTAAGTACTGATGCATTAAAAAGGAGAATATAAAGGATTCTCGTTAAATATATTATAATTTACCACTGTTTAGATAACTATAAAGAAAAGCATGGGCCACTATATTATTTAATGGTTACTTTTATTAATATTGAGGAAGAGACCATTGCTTTTCTTTATAGTTTTTTTTAAATAGTGGTGTATTATAACATACTTAAAGAAAATCACTTATTTTCTTCTTTTTAGTGCATCATTACTTAAAAGCTTTTTACTAAAACTTTTTAATGCATTTTTTCAGTGCTTAAAATTTTATAATACAATACAATCGCTTGACTAAAAACTGTCCTTAACACGTTTCAATTTTTTTTACAACATTAAACAATGAGCTATAAGAGAAATACACTGAGCTTCTTCTTCTTCTTCTTCGTTCTTAATTTTTAGTGTTGGAGGGGATCGAGCCTTATCTGTCAGAGGGTTCGGAAACTCGATAATGTTTCGAATTTTATCAACCATGAGCTATTGCCGTTCGACCACGCCTCCATCACACTTAAGTATACTTGTCAACTGGTTATGCGCCATTGAGGTCATTGACTCAGATTTCAGCCTGCTTTTCTTTTTGGATTTGCTGCCATAGCCTTTGTCCAACCAAGAACAAACTACAAGGCAGCAGTTGTTTGATTTTGGGGTTGTCTCTCCTAGAAGAGTGGCTGTCCCCAGCTAACGAGCCTCATCTGCCCGAGCTGAGCACCCAATAGTTTGTTGCAACATGAAACTTTGAGGTGTTAGAGAAATACATTGAGCTGAACATCAAATATTTTTATTAAAATCAAATGTATATACCAGTGGTTGCATTCAGATCAGTTGTCATAATTGCAATATAGACAACATATTGTATGATCAGTTTCATTGTCCCCTTTACAGCCAGTTATACACAAATATTAGGCGTCCTGCAAAAGTACGTGCACATCAAATTTTTGCAAAACAATATTACAGATCAAAATTATATTACTTGTTGTATATCGATATAACTGGATATAATGCATATTATGTATATATGTATATATATATATATATATATATATATATATATATATATATATATATATATATATATATATATATATATATAAAATATAATATAAGACCTACATATGCACACATACACAGAGAGAAAGAGAGAGAGAGAGAGAGAGAGAGAGAGAGGGAGAGAGAGTAAAAGATAAGAGAGGGAGAAATAAATTAAATCTGAATGTCAAAACATATTTAAATAATGTATAAATGTTGTTGTAAATACGGTAAAAAAAGGAAAACTTAAAAAGATAAATCGGGAGTGATTTCTCCTAAACTTTCTTGAATATCCTTATATAACACGACAAGGGGTGGCAACTCGGGATATAGATATTTATAATCCTTTTTTAATCACTTAAACTTTTTAAAATAGATTAGAATCTCGTAGAAAAAATATTTGCACACTAAGTGAACGCTAAATTAAATGAGTATAATAGTACGTAATATTATCAATACTTTATAAATTCACATGCTTTTTTTGAGAAATCGGAAATAGCGTAAATTACTACTTCCGTTCAACGGAAATTATTCAGAAGCCAGATAATTAGATCGTTTACTTAATTTCATTTATCGGTCAAAATAGTACTCCAGTTACAAGCTTTTGAAAAATTGAAAGTGGAAACAGTTTCACTTCCGGTTATTGGAAATCGTTGAAAACCTGATACAGATTTACAAATTTGATATAATAATTATATATAAAATTTATCAACCTATATGTAACGATACTCAAGTTATCGTGTTTACAAACACACACACACACGCAAACACACACACACACACACATACACACACAGACATACGAACAACATTGCATAAACTATGTTTTTCTGAATCGATTACAATACTTTTACTATACTATGTATACGAGAAAGTAAAAATAAACTACACATATTCAATATTTTATTTTGCTAACCTTTATAATGCTCACACTGTTGTGGCCCTACATTTTATTTGTCTAATGTAGTGACTAACGTAGTGACTAATGTAGTGACTAATGTAGTGACTAACGTAGTGACTAATGTAGTGACTAATGTAGTGACTAATGTAGTGACTAATGTAGTGACTAATGTAGTGACTAATGTAGTGACTAATGTAGTGACTAATGTAGTGACTAATGTAGTGACTAATGTAGTGACTAACGTAGTGACTAACGTAGTGACTAATGAACCTGAAGTAATAGAGACTGTTTGAATGTAAGATAAAAAGAACTACAATTTTCACTGGCGTGATGTCCTTACCTTTTTTCCCTGGCTAGCGTTTACCTGTGATGCAGGCGCCGTAAGTTTGGATTCTCCAAGTTATTAATTATAAATGTAAGCCACATAATAATGAAAAAAAGTTCTATATTCTGGTTGGCTAGACATAAATTAAAATTTATCGTTGATCCTTCCCACTGTGCCACAGGATGAACAAGTGAAAACGGATAATTCAACGCTACTCAGACAATATGCCAAACGTTTATTTGCTGTTCCAGACTGTGGGGGGACAATGAAACTTCATTTATATTTGAATTACAAATTAAAGTAATGCTTATAATTGAGATTAAATTAGTACGAATACGAAGAATGCGATACAAGTGGAGTGCTAGCTAATTTCATGGGCTATAGAGTACAACGCTTTTAGAACTAAAGTGTTTTACAGTTTTGCCCTATTGAAGCTTATGTTGTATTATATTCTAGAATCATTTTGTTAAAAACGTTTGATGTACTTGTTGGTTGACAAAAATATCAATACGTGCAGTGTCTGTAAAAAAAACGTATTGGTATTTAGCTTTGTTGCCAGATGTCAAATCTGACCAGAGTTTCTTCCACGCATCTCCGCCCCCCCCCCCCCTCCCGGAAGAAATTCTACCGCCCCCCCCCCCCCCTCGAAAATTTCAAGTGCCCCCCCCCCCCCCCCGCAGAAAAAAGTCTGGAAAAAAACCCCGAATCTGACACCGTCACAGAATGCATGTAGCGGCGTTGCTGTTGCCGTTTTCCAGGACCGAATTTAGACGTGACTTGGTCTTTAAGCTGTTGTCGATTCTGGACACCTTTATGACCATACATTAGATGTCAGGGCAAAAATGTGTCAACAAATTTAGCTTAAGAACTTTAAAAGATCGGGAATTCGGCCTCCGCCACGATGTATAAAAATAAACCGGGAGTGATCTCCCCTAAACTTTCTCGAATATTCTAATATAAAATTACGAGGGTTGGCAACTCAGGACATAGACAATATTTGTTATCCATTTTTAATTACTTAAACATTTTATAATAGAATAGAATCTCGTAAAAAAAAAAAGAACTGCACACCAAGTGAAAAGTTTCCCGTTCAAACCTGACGGTCTATGGGGCAAGTGAAGTAGAGTTCACTTGTTTCTGTGACCTCGGCATATGAAGAGATAGTGTGGTCAGCACTATGCCCAGCCGCCTTGACTTTACCTAATAGGAGTTAGGTACCCATCAGAGTTGGGTGGACTCAGGGACGGTCTACTGACTTGAACTCGGATTCGAACTCGAGACTAACGGGTTAGCAGTCCAGCTCTCTACCGCTAGACCACTCCGTCCCACACCAAGTGAACGCCTAATAAAATGTGTATAAAAGTGCGGGATATTATTAGTATTATAAATTTACATTAGTTTTTTGAGAAATCGGAAATAGCGTAAATTAGTACTTCCGGTCAATGGAAATTACTCAAAATTTGAAAGAAGGTAGAGAATTAGATCTTTTACTTACGTGTGAAATGTCATGCATCTATCTAAAATAGTACGCAACTTATAGGCTTTTGAAAAATTCAAAGTAGAAAAAGTACCACTTCCGGTTATTGGAAATCGCTCAAAAGTTGATCAGGATCTAGGATTTTGATAAAATACTTATGTATGAAATTTCATCAACCTAGCTGTAACGGTACTCAAGTTATCGTGTTTACACACAGACACACAGACAGACACACAGACATACGGACAGAATTGCAAAGTCCAGTTTTTACGACTCGATAACGCATAAAACGCCAAAACGTTTATATATCTGTATTTATAATTTTTGCCTGATTAAAATAATTCCTCTATACTCCGGATGTGATGAAGGACTGTGGAGTAAAACGGTGAAAACTGTCAAAATTTCAGGTTATTTTTGTGCAAGATTACATTACTTTCTCTATACTTCGTATATACGAGAAAGTAAAAAAGAAAATTATCAGTAAATGTTAAAACTATAAATATTGTGACAAATGCTCACTAAGGTTTGCAAAAAAATACGTTTAAGCTAGGGGGCTG
Organism: Physella acuta; assembly: GCF_028476545.2. Taxonomy (NCBI): domain Eukaryota; kingdom Metazoa; phylum Mollusca; class Gastropoda; family Physidae; genus Physella; species Physella acuta. The sequence goes on from NW_026732441.1 coordinate 118,245, forward strand.
GGGAGAAGCCAGACTTAATCTACATCCTGTTTAGCTTCTACGTAAATATGGCTCTGACGTTTAGTAACAGACAGGCAAAGAACAGCTGGTAAACTAACAACCATAGCTAGAGGCAAATGTTTTCCATTGTACTCCAATGCTGAGATTTCTTTTCAATAATTAACTGAAAACAATATTCTAGTTCTATCATAATCTCTACTATTTCTAAGAGTTATTTTTATGTTGAAAGAGAACGCATGTGATGTTATCTAGGGAATGTCGTATACAGATGAATAAGAATCAGTTAGGGGAGGAGGGGGTGAAAAGTCACAAATTTCACTTTTTAGGATCTAGAAACAAGAATTTTGAACCTTTAACAATGCCAACGCACCAGATGCTAGTTCCACATTGAAGATAAACTAGACTACCCGTTATTTAGTTAGATAACTGTGGGTTTCAGGGGGGGGGGGGTCATCCATAAATGACATCACGTATGCCAGCACTTATCATCCCAAAATAACCAGAACCCACATTCAAAAAGACTTTTTTTATATTTTAAAAACTCTACTAAACTCTACTTTACCTGCCAAGTGCCCCGCCAAATCTCAGACATGTTTGTATTTTTAAAAAAAAACGATTCCGGCCGGGCATGGATCTGACCACACTATCCCTTCATATGCTGAGAACATAGAAACAGGTGAACTCTACTTCACCTACTCTGTGCCCCGCGAGGTCCTGATAGTCAACCTTATCATTCACATATAAGACTTAAGAAAGAATTTGGGAAAACATTGTTGTAAAAAAAAAATTATTTTACTATTACTAAAGTCATTGTTCTAAACTTTTATAATTAATGTGGTTAATCTACCAATGAATATATTAGTAAATTAATTAACGGCTTTAAATTAGTTTGTAATTAACAGTGTGTTTAAGAAGGAAAAATATTTACCATCCAAAATCCTATTTTACAGCTCTACACATAATGCAGATTCTCCCAAATAACAAATTAAAAAAAAAACAAAAAAAAAATGAGATATCAAACGTCATTATTTAGTTAAAGTTAAGCCATTGTTCTAAAACTTTAATATTAATGTGGTTAATCTACCTATGAATAAATAAATAAATTAATTATTGTCTTTAAATAAATGTGTGATTAACAGTCTGTCTGCAATCAAAAATTGTTCTCTACCTACATACTATTTTACAGTCCCCCCATATAGAGCAGTTTCCTTACAGTACAAAATCAGACAAACAAACAAATAAATATTCAAACATGTAAACAAACTTGAGTTTTAGAAGTATATAGATGTATGCAGAGCCGTTTGGAATAGCTGTTCACGGTATGCCCATGACAGACTTGCAGTCACACATATAAACTTTGTTTCTTGGGAGGGAGGGGGTGACACCACAAAGTGTCGCACCGGGTGACACCCGAACTAGCGACGCCACTGCTACCAACAATTGCAGTACTACACCGCGTGCTTTTTTTAAAAATCAATATCTTATTTAAGGGCATGGGCGGGTGATGAGTACCAACTTCCTTATTTCCGAGTCTAAAGATGTAATACTTTGCTAATAGTTATAACTCAAAGAGATAAGCATAAAAATATTTTTTGTAATTTTTTAAATCCTCCGTTGCCATGGTGACGGCGGCCATATTGGATTTTATTGACGATTTTTAAATGGAAATAACTCAAAAATGGTTTGTACAAATTTCAAAAAAACTTAATACAGTCTGGAGATACATGTGTTTAACACTTCCTATTGAATACATTTTCAAAAAAGAAGATAGTTTATTTTTTACTTTTTTTTCCCATACATCACTGTAAAAAATTCATTATTTCGTCCAATTTTTTCACTATTTCAACAATAAATTTTTTTTTTTTTTTAAATTTCCAAAAGTGTTCAATACGTTTTATTTGAACATATATACAGAGTAACTGAACAAATTTAGTTCAGTTCTGATAATTATTAACAAAGTTATTTCAATAATTGTTCACAAAAGTATCAAACTGAGAAAAACGCAAAAAACCAACAAAAAGTTGCAAAAAAAAGAAAATTTACGGCTGTATGTCACTAAAATTGACCACATTTATTGCCTGAAGTATGGTGTTGCTGAATATATTCCTTCTGAGCTTGTTCAGCTGCTAGTTTCCTTTTTTTCTGGCTTTCTTTGTTTTACCTAGAGCTGTAGTAAAGCTGTTGCGAAGGCGTCTTTTTTGGCGTCCTTCACCGAGTCTTCGACTATGGTTTCCTTCTTTTGACAGCAATGCCATAGCATGCATGGGCCCAATACTGAATTATGCTATCGCAGAAACAGCAGTATATTTTGCATGGTCTCGTGTCTAAAGCCAATTATGATAAGACGATGTCTTTGTTTATTGTGAATGGCCTTGTTCTGGATTCTTTTGCAGTTGTATACTTACGGTTTACAACATTTTTTTACTGCCACACCATGCTTGAAGCAAACCCTTTACACTTTTTTCATCAATAGTAGCCACTACATCACAGTTACACTCTGGGCAAGGAAATGTATTGATAACATCAAGAAGCAAATCACAGTCGACAATAATTCTGCATGGCTGTTGTTTACAATTAGCACTACCATACTAGATGTAACAGTGCTTTCTTCTGTCTGTAAAAACTGTCTTACATTGCCGCAGCTTCTTAGTAAATGTGCATATTACATCTGCACCAGTGCTTGTCTGAATAGTGCTAGATTGAGTAGAGGTAGACTCTAGATGCAATCTGTTGCATTCGGACGTGCCCTTGCTTTAGTAAATTCGTTAGATGTGTGTATCTATTTTTAGCGAGTGTTTTGTTCTACCCATTATCGAAAGAGAAACAAACTGCTTATGATAATTCACACAAACTAATCTAAACTGTTAATAGTATATTTAATTTAAATAATTATATGTTAAAATAATGTAAGTATTTCACAGAAGCTTAGAGAAACAAAACTAGATCAAACTTAGCAACGCGCTGAAACTAAGGGAATGTTTACTTGCGAAGCGAAACGACCAATCGCAAACTAGCTTCCGCCGTTGAATGCCAATGAAAAAATTGAGGTCAAAAATTTGCATACCGGAAAAACCCGACTGAGTAAAATAAACAACTTTATGACGTAGAAAAATAATCACATTAAAATAGGTATTTTGATTGGTCCTTTAATTTTAGAACAAATAAAGAAAGGAGGTCACGGCCTTTCCATTGATATGAAACACATTAGGCTTCCGCAAAATCTAATAGTACTTTTCTAGGTCGAAAAATGGCTATTTTTACCGAAAAAGTGATCAAATTACCCTGAACACACTACTTTGAACCCGGTTTTTCATAAATAAATAATGTTTTCAGGCTCATAACAATGTCATTTTTAGATTCAACGATGGTTATTCTGTATAGATCAAGTAAAAGTGGGAAATCGATGATTTAGTGGATTTATGACGAAAAGTACACCCGCCCATGCCCTTAAAATTGCATTACAAAACAAATGTCATAAGTACTTACTTTCAACTGTCCCTCCTTTTAGTCCTATACAAACTCCTTTTCTTAACATAAAAATAATATTAAAAGTACAAGTCATCACATTTTAAATAACCTTTCAGATTAGATTAAAAGTGCAATATATAAAATATAGAAAATATTCTCAAACTGAGGTAATACAATCGAGAAACTCACGATGTTAAAGTTACCAAAGATAAAGTCTCATTATTTGCCAGTTTTTACTTTCTCGTATTTACAAAGTGTAGAGAAAGTCTTGTAATCGTGCAAAAAAAAAAAAAATCAAGATTTTTAGAGCTTCCTGAGTCGGAAAAACATAGTTTTGCAATCTTGTCTGTATGTCTCTCTCTCTGTGTGTGTACGTGTGTGTGTGTGTTTGTGTGTGTGTGTGTGTGTGTGTAAAAAAGATAATTTGAATACCGTTACAGCTAGGTTAATGACATTTCATATATAAGTATTATATCAAATCGTAGATCTGTATAAAGTTTTGAGCGATTTCCGATAATCAGAAGTGGAACTTTTTCTACTTTGAATTTTTGAAAAGCCTATAACTTGAGTACTATTTCAGATAGATAAATGAAATTTCACATATATGTAAAAGATATAATTCTCTGCCTTCTATCAAATTTTGAATAATTTCCGTTGAAAGGAAGTAGTTTGTTTTGCTATTTTCGGATTTCTCAAAAAACGCATGTGCATTTATAAAGTACACATAATATCCTGCACTTTAATGCACATTTTATTGGCGTTTACTTGGTGTGCAGTTCTTTTTTCTCGAGATTCTATTCTATTACAAAAAGTTTAATTAATTAAAAAAGGATTTAAAATATTGTCTATTTCCCGAGTTGCCATCCCCCGTAGTATTATATTAGAATTTTCGAGAAAGTTTAGGGGAGATCACTCCAGTATTATTTTTTACTGTTGCGATTTTTAAGAACTTTGACTTATTCTTTGACAGCACCGTGACGAGGTTAGCGCCTAGTCTAGTGCAAGACTCCTGTGATTCAAACCATTTTATGTAGTAGCAGTGGTTGTAGAACACTATCCCACCATTAGCAGAGCTAGTGTTCATTTTAACAAATAAAAAAAAATGAAAAACAAACAACGAAAAATAAAAACACTTTACCCTTAATAAAAATTATACAGATATGTATTTTCATTTGTTAGTGAAGTTGAAGTCGGAATTTAAAAATTAAAGTTTTCATGTTAATTCGTCATAAATTTGAGACAGAAAAAATTGTTAGAATAAAACGGAAGTGCATACAATTAAATAACAGATACATCTATATTCTTACTAGTAGTATTAAACGACAGCATGGTTCAAATTAATGATTAATAAAAGTGATGGAAAAATAAATTAATAGAATCATATTAAATGGAGTTTATTTTAACTTTTATTTTACATTATAATAAATGTTAATAATAAGTGTTAATAATAATTTGTATAGGGGCACGAACATTCGGGTTGTGTTAGGTATTTGAGGTGTGTGAAGTGAGAAATTTTTTATACGTGTGTGATGTGTGGCGTGGAGTGAGATAGGGATAAAGTGGTGTGATGTATTGAGGCAGTGAGTGATCTGTGTGATGTATTGAGGCAGTGAGTGATCTGTGTGATGTAGGGAGGCAGTGAGTGATCTGTGTGATGTAGGGAGGCAGTGAGTGATCTGTGTGATGTAGGTAGGCAGTGAGTGATCTGTGTGATGTAGGTAGGCAGTGAGTGATCTGTGTGATGTAGGGAGACAGTGAGTGATCTGTGTGATGTATTATCCAGGAAGTATAATTTACATAGGCCTTCAATGTTACAGGTGCGAAGCTTGAATGACAGATATCAATAAGCGCTGTGTAATATATATATATATATATATATACATATATATATATATATATATATATATATATATATATATATATATATATATATATATATAAATTTCAAATAAAACTAGTTAAAATATTTGGCATCATTTAATATGAACAGGCCACTTTGTCTTCTACATCTGTAGCGGATTTCAAAGCGACATATTCAGGATAAGCTGTCTGGTTGTCGCGTTTTGTATATTTGTTTGTTTAAGTTATAGTTGCAGAATATACGTCTTCTTTGTTAGAAACCTTTCAATATTTTATAGTAAAATAAACCGTTTTCTCTTTCAACTAGATGCATTTGATCTCTGCTTTAAACTCACGTTTGTATAAACTTTCAGCAATCTCTAGGCAATTTTTCTCCGGATTCATTAAAAATTCATTAACTAAACTTTTATCGACTACATACGATAGTATAGAAAACTTAAAATTGTAAGCAAATTTGAGAAATTTTTTGCTTGTTTTAGACACACAAGTATTTTGGAAAAGCGAGTTGAATGTATTTTTGCCAGATCATTATGTTTGTTTATATTTACATTTCATTTAGACTGACACATCCATCTTATCATAATCTTACTCATCCGTCTATTTACTTTGCCTTGACTACATGACATTTACGTCTAAGTAAGACATGGTTAATAGTGCACCAGTCACTGAGTAGATTTGGTCTAACATCTAGTCAGGTAAACCAATAGTCAAAAGATTATTAAATAAAACAGGTCTCTTCATTAACAAATCCATCTTAACATTTTTTTTCACCGTATGTTTAGGATTTTCGTTCTTAATTTTAGTGGTAAAGAAAATTTCCATGAACAATTTGAATGCTTAGCTCGTTGACTCCGCCTTTCGCTTGCTTATCTTTTTCTTTTAGCTTCCATAGGGATTGTTCACCCGATAATGCAAGGCAGCAGTTGTTTGATTAAAAAATACATCTTCACCGCAACGCAGTTAATGTATAGAATTAGTATACTAAAATAATTTGCTGATTTTTTTTTTACGTATGCTTCTTCTTCTTCGTTCTTAATTTTTAGCGTTGGAAGTGATCGAGCCTTATCTGCCAGAGTTTTGAACTCGAGACTTTTTTGAATTTTATCAACCATGAACTTTTTTTTTTCTTTTTTTTTTTTTTTTTTTTTGCGGATCGACCACGCCTCCATCACAATTAAGGATTACGTGTCAACTGGTTATGCCCCATGTAGGCCTTCGACTCCGATTTCAGCCTGCTTTTATTTTTGGATTTGCTTCCATAGCCTTTGTCCAACCAAGAACAAACTACAAGGCAGCAGTTGTTTGATTTTGGAGTTGTCTCTCCTAGAAAGAGTGGCTGTCCCCAGCTAACGAGCCTCATCTGCACAAGGGTTCGAACTCGCGACTTTTCGGTTTAGCAACCATAAGCTTTACCGACTCGACCACGCCGACCCCGTACGTCTGCTAGTCCCGTATGTTTTTTTTTTAAATTATTCAAATTTAAATTTGTATTTAAATTAAAACACACTTGTCCTGCCACTTGTAAAACGCGGGGAACAACTGAGGACAATGAATTTATTTGATTCACGAGGATTGTCCCCCTTATATTGATTCATCTAATTACTAATTCTCCGGAATATTTCCAACAATCAGTCCGTAGAGATGTGATATGTTAGCTAGAGACCAGTGGAAACTTCTTGTAAAACACAACGGTTGAAATGTCTACATAAGAAGGAACTGTCAATATTTGCTTTATTCACAATGATAACTTGGTAACGATGTTTATCATTTAAATCATATTCCAACGGAGGCCGGTTTTATTTTTGTTTGACTGAGTGTTGTCAGTTTGTGTGACCCAGTCAGTGTTGTCAGTTTGTGTGACACAGTGATGTCAGTTTGTGTGACACAGTCAGTGTTGTCAGTTCGTGTGACACAGTCAGTGTTGTCAGTTTGTGTGACACAGTGATGTCAGTTTGTGTGACCCAGTCAGTGTTGTCAGTTTGTGTGACACAGTGATGTCAGTTTGTGTGACACAGTCAGTGTTGTCAGTTCGTGTGACACAGTCAGTGTTGTCAGTTTGTGTGACACAGTGTTGTCAGTTTGAGTGACACAGTGTTGTCAGTTTGTGTGACACAGTCAGTGTTGTCAATTCGTGTGACACAGTCAGTGTTGTTACGTTTGTGTGACACAGTCAGTGTTGTCAGTTTGTGTGACACAGTCAGTGTTGACAGTTTGTGTGACACAGTCAGTGTTGTCAGTTTGTGTGACACAGTCAGTGTTGTCAGTTTGTGTGACACAGTCAGTGTTGTCATTTTGTGTGACACAGTCAGTATTGTGTGACACAGTGTTGTCAGTTTGTGTGACACAGTCAGTGTTGTCAGTTTGTGTGACACAGTCAGTGTTGTCAGTTTGTGTGACACAGTCAGTGTTGTCAGTTTGTGTGACACAGTCAGTGTTGTCAGTTTGTGTGACACAGTCAGTGTTGTCAGTTTGTGTGACACAGTCAGTGTTGTCAGTTTGTGTGACACAGTCAGTGTTGTCAGTTTGTGTGACACAGTCAGTGTTGTCAGTTTGTGTGACACAGTGTTGACAGTTTGTGTGACACAGTGTTGACAGTTTGTGTGACACAGTCAGTGTTGTCAGTTTGTGTGACACAGTCAGTGTTGTTAGTTTGTGTGACACAGTGTTGACAATTTGTGTGACACAGTGTTGACAGTTTGTGTGACACAGTCAGTGTTGTCAGTTTGTGTGACAGTCAGTGTTGTCAGTTTGTGTGACACAGTCAGTGTTGTCAGTTTGTGTGACACAGTCAGTGTTGTCAGTTTGTGTGACACAGTCAGTGTTGTCAGTTTGCGTGACACAGTCAGTGTTGTCAGTTTGTGTGACACAGTCAGTGTTGTCAGTTTGTGTGACACAGTCAGTGTTGCCAGTTTGTGTGACACAGTCAGTGTTGTTAGTTTGTGTGACACAGTCAGTGTTGTTAGTTTGTGTGACACAGTCAGTGTCAGTTTGTGTGACACAGTCAGTGTTGTCAGTTTGTGTGACACAGTCAGTGTTGTCAGTTTGTATGACACAGTCAGTGTTGTCAGTTTGTGTGACACAGTCAGTGTCAGTTTGTGTGACACAGTCAGTGTTGTCAGTTTGTGTGACACAGTCAGTGTTGTCAGTTTGTGTGACACAGTCAGTGTTGTCAGTTTGTGTGACACAGTCAGTGTTGTCAGTTTGTGTGACACAGTCAGTGTTGTCAGTTTGTGTGACACAGTCAGTGTTGTCAGTTTTGTGACACAGTCAGTGTTGTTAGTTTGGAGGCCTGACTTGTAATACCGCTGTGAAACGCGTTTTGGTAGTACAGCATGTTTTATATCCCCTTGGTGTAGCATCGTGGGTTATATCCCCTTAGCTTAGCATCGTGGGTTATATCCCCTTGTAGTAGCATCGTGGGTTATATCCACTTGTCACTTGTTGCATAATATAGAAATAAACATTTACATTGTTTTTTTACGATTGTTACTGAAAAGTTATAAGTTAAAGGAAACTAACGATAAGAACCGAAAACCTATATTCGAAATTTGTGTACTAAAGTTATTGAGTTTATAAACACCCCATCCCCCTCCGCACGTATACACACACACACACACACACACATAGACGGAAAGAAAAATAAACATACACACACGATGGAAATACTTTTCTTTCCGACTCGGATTGATGTAAATCTCGAATATGTAGCGTTTTCAAAATTTCAATTTTTATAATGTGCTCGATTACAATACTTCCTGTACGCTCAGATTAAGATGTTAACCCCCCTCCCAACAAGCTTATGTACCTTTATTTCGACTCGATTACAATACTTCTTATGTGCTCAAAATAATATGTTTAACCCCCCCCCCCCCTTCCAAAAGATTAGGTACCTTTATTTCCGCTCCCCACCATGTGCACTCCCAGAGTTGTCAGGAACACAATCCACACAATATGGCGTAGGGCTGCTCTCATCTTTAGATACCAACGCAGGGTGTCACCGTGTGTTGCTCTGTGTCGCCGTGTGTCGTTGTGTGTCGTTGTGTGTTGCTGTGTGTCGACGTGTGTCGACGTGTGTCGCTGTGTGTCTCTGTGTGTCGTTGTGTGTCGTTGTGTATCGTTGTGTGTCGTTGTGTATCGATGTGTGTCGTTGTGTATCGATGTGTGTCGTTGTGTATCGATGTGTGTCGCTGTGTGTCTCTGTGTGTCAATGTGTGTCTCTGTGTGTCTTTGTGTGTCGTTGTGTGTCAATGTGTGTCGCTGTGTGTCGCGTGTTATGTTGGAGAAGTTTCCATACACACTAGTGAGCAAAAGCTTGTAAACAAAACACCAGTGCTAGAGTAAAACATAGCCTGTTTTATTATTTAACTAGAGAATAGAATTTCCGTTTTATCGAATGTGTATTTTCCATTTAGATATATGTCCAAGATGATTATTCTAATTGTCACAAACATATTTTCCTAGCAAGCTTTATTTTACTTTAGGATATACAGTAGGATATACGATAAAAGCCTTTTTATGCCGAGGTCAGGAAACATATGAACTCTACTTCATTTGCTTAATGGATCGATAGGTCTAAAGAGGATTCTTTACTTTACTTAATTGATCCTAACATATCCATGATATGTTTGGCCCTAATGTTTTATTTAATTAAATTTTTTTTTGTTATCACACATTAAATCTAATCAATAAAGCATTTCTTAGCAACTGATAGTATGACTTTTGTTTCTCATATTTTGTTCTATGATGTAATTCTAAAATATAATTCTAGCAGTGAATTCAAAATTTTGAACCCCGACTCTATTACGACATATAAACCTTTAATTTTAACACTTCACTCAAAGACTTGCTTCTTAGACCTATTTCTAGCATTTGAATCCATCATTTGACTTTTATCAGTTTTTAGCATTTGATTATAAAATGTGACTAATACTTTTTCTAACAATTTGATTGTAATGTTAAATTACTCACCTAATATTTTCCGTACATGTTTAAAACAAGAAGTCAATAAAAAATAGCTAAAAGCTAAATCAAATAAATTGAATTGTATAAAAATTCTAAATTTTAACAATTAACAAAAAATTTACATACTGGCAGTTACGCGAATTTGCAACTTATTGAAACAACTGACTGTTGAATTAATGTTACTTTACAAGTCTTGCCTCTCTTTCTATACTTATTCGCAAATTGAAAGAAAGTCGATTGTTAAGGACGGTGTAAGCTCACGCTATTTGAACTTTACATTCAACAATGAGAGATTCCTTCACGTCAAGAAAAACACAAATTGATACGGATCTTTCACTTGTTTCCTCTCTAGCTAAAAAAAACGACACCGGTTCAAAAGGAATGATTAATTCAATTAGAACACAATCCTGCCTCATCCACCTCTCAGTCTTATTTTCCAAAGGTCATTGTATCGATAACAGGTAAAACATGAATCCACATTGTGTCTTGAAAGATAGTTCCAACTACAGTTATACACGATGTTTTATCGCTGCTTGTATTTGCCACAAGCTATATATATATATATATATATAGGCCTATATATACATATATATATATATATATATATATATATATATATATATATATATATATATATATATATATATATATATATATATATATATATATATATATTTTAATTTTTTTTTTCTGGATTTTTGTGACGACGTGTGACGGAGGGGAGAGAGGGGGGGGGGGGGGGGTAAAAATCGTCAAAAAAGGCGTGACGTCATTTATGGATGACCCCTTATTCTGAATGTGACTAGGTGATTAATGTACGAACATTATTGAAAAGTTCTTTATTTGGACGGATTATTGTCATAGTTACAATACTTTCGATAATAAACATAATCCAGAATACGTTTACATCAAATATAATATGTAAACTTTTCCAATTTTTTTTCTATCGCGATTGGCTCTGTGTTATATACGTTTGCTCATAATATTTGACTCAATTTTATTGATTTTAATACTTAAAAAAATTGTTTGTTTTGCAAAATTTAAATGATCAGAATTTTCCTTTTTTTCCTTTTCGTTTTTTAATTAGCCTTACACATAAAAATAAATATAATTATAACTGTTGCATTAAAAAGGTAGTGCAAGAATACTAAAAGAAAACTACCTGTAGCAAATACGCTACATTAAGAAAAAACATATTAACTGACTTTTTTGTCATACAGAACCAATGTCCTGCTGGATTAAATTGATATATTGTAAACAAGGGGATACTATTTTGGTGTGTGAGGGTGGATGTGTGTGTGTGTGGGGGGGGGGGGGGTGGGGGTGGATTTCTATGTTCATGTTGTAAAATAAACGAAATTTCTTCGCACCATTCAAACATTTCGTTTACACATTTGATTAAGAACAATATATCTAATTTGTGTTTAAAAACATTTAAAAAAATAACCAACAAATTGAATAATATAGTTAACATTTTTTTAAATCGCTGTTTAAGATAATTTCCTCCCTTTAATGATACATAAAGACAGTTGTCACTTCAAAAACGAAGTCCCATCACCTAGTGTTGTCATAAAGCGAAGTCCCATCACCTAGTGTTGTCATAAAGCGAAGTCCCATCACCTAGTGTTGTCATAAAGCGAAGTCCCATCACCTAGTGTTGTCATAAAGCGAAGTCCCATCACCTAGTAAAGCCATAAAGCGAAGTCCTTTCACTTAGTGTAGTTATAAAGCGAAGTCCCAATACCTAGTGTTGTCAAAAACATTTAAATGACTTTATTAAAATTATTTTTCGTATAAATTAAAAATTGCTAGCATCATGTGTGTTATGGTAATTGTAATTTTTTCTTTTGCATTTTTATTATCTGGATACAAATTAAACAAGTTCGATAAACAAACCTATAATCAATAAAAGCTCCATTACAGCTTTAGTATTTTATTATTTATAGAATTTTTGTATATATATTGTCAATAAAAAAAAGTTATTTACGTTAAGTAAAAACAAATCTAACAAAACTTTAAAATTAAAAGAAAAAGAAACATCAGCACATCTTTGTTGAAAACGAATGAATTTAGATCTTTGTCTTTGTTGTTTGTCATTCGATTGCGGAGCTAAGAGATATGATGTTAATAAATAAACAACATATACACAATAGAGATTGTTAATAGTTATAAATATAAATATAAATATTCACCTCATTTCAAGGAGATGGAGATAACTAAAGAGGCAAGCGTTGGTAGCAAAAGCCCATCATTTATATTGTTTTTGTGACAAGAAGTCATCACGACGTTGAAATATGTATTTCCTTCAGGTGAAATGAGACAACAAACTATCAAAATGTATTTAAATGTATGCAAACACACCCACCCACACACACAAAAAAAAAATAAATAATAAATAAATATATATATATATATATATATATATATATATATATATATATATATATATATATATATATATTTACCGAATTAGTATTTAAATGTTTTTCATACCTGCATTCAAATTCAGTTATTTAAAGATTTAACGTTTATAAATTTTCTTTATACAAATAATGTTTTATTCATATTAATTAACCTTAACGGCATCCATTTTGTAGTTACCAACTTAAATTTTAAATGTCTTTATATAATTATGTCATTTGTATAATTGTCAATTTACAATGTTAAGTAAACGAAAAAAATGTTCTTGTAACCTTTAAACGGCCATTATGATTACTAGACTTACCAATGTCTATTTTATTATCCTTTAACTTTACCTCGTGTATGAGTTAAAATATATATATAAAAAACCCATTCGTTTTACTTTTTTAAATAAAAATCGCGTATTAATAATGCGATTAAGATTTTACAAATTTTAAATTCTATGTTCAACTTTTTGAAAAACGCGATCACTTTCACTAATTACTTATGCAAATTGATTTATTGCCCGCACCTACTGTTTTTTCTACACGACTCCAACGTGTTTGCCTTATAGGCATCTTACACAAGAAATTTGTCGAATCATTGCATGGATAGTCATGCCACTCATCTGAAAAAAAAAACAGTCAGGTATACATGTTATTGAAATATGCACATATAACTTATATAGAACTAATATTCACATTTTAGCCAAAATCCTTTTAACCTTTTATTTTTAAAAAAGATATATTATTTGTAGTATGGAAATCATACTGTAGTTGTTTTACTATGCTATTGTGTAGAAATCTTCAAATATAATAAGTTTTATTTCAATTACATTTTATATTATTATGTTTTTAATTGTCGTTATAGACTATTTATAGCTTCTTAAAATATAATACAATGAAATCATGAGTTAAAGTATTCTTTACTAATTCTTGAAAATATAATACAATGAAATCATGAGTTTATTCTTTACCAAAACTTCTGGAAGCCTGGGCACAGTGTTCGCGCTGGTGAGTACCTTGTCCATATGTCCATCTAGTAAACGTAATCTCTGTACCATCAACCCACCTGAAAATCACAAATTTGGTTTATGTTCATTGACTTAATGAATTCAGAACCACTCTAGTTCTACTATTCAATCCATTGTTATACTAATACAAAGTCAGGTATTTAAGAGTGTAAAATACGTCATAAATTTTACTTACTACCAAGTCAGGTATTTAAGAGTGTAAAATACGTCATACATTTTACTTACTACCAAGTCAGGTATTTAAGAGGTTAAAATACGTCATAAATTTTACTTACTACCAATTCAGGTATTTAAGAGTGTAAAATACGTCATAAATTTTAATTACTACCAAGTCAGGTATTTAAGAGTGTAAAATACGTCATACATTTTACTTACTTCCAAGTCTGATCGTCTGACGATTTATACAAACCAATCCACCACCTATTTAATTTCATCTTCAAATTCAAACAATATATATATATATATATATATATATATATATATATATATATATATATATATATATATATATATATATATATGTGTGTGTGTGTGTGCGTGTGTGTGTATATAGGTGATTCATATTTTTAAAAACGTGTTTATTTAAAATTGCATTAAGAAATCGATATATATATATATATATATATCTATTAATGTGCAATGATTATCAACAGCAATGCATGGAAATAAAAACAAATCACATACTCATCAAAACAAAGGTCTTTAAAAGCTAAGTTGTGATTATTGTTTACCCTTTTGTTTAAGAAATCGATCTCCGCTTGTGACACTAAAGTGACCAAGTTAGCCCCGAGTTTAGTACAAGACTCCTGTGAACTCTGCCAGCTTTGGAAAGTTTCTCTCACGTAGTAACAGTGGTCGGAGAAGATTTGATTAACATCACCAGGGCAACGTTGTACTAAAATCAACGTTTAATTAAATAGGAAAATGCTTTACATGCTAGATTAAAAAGTCCAAAATACATTAAAAAAGTATCATTTATGTTTAATTTCTCATGGATGCGTTAGATGCGTTATCTATGTATGCAATCTAGCGAATAAATTAAAAATGTTCAAATGTTTTGTATATATTTGCCTTTACGATAAATATTTTAGTTGTGCATTGCTTAGTAATAACAGTAAATACCAAAATGAGTCTAATTATTTTAATTATCAGTAATGTATCAATCTCTTTGATAACTTGTCCAAAAAAAATAAATTAAAATAGGCAGCATGAAGGTTGCGTTTTTATTTACATTTATTTCTGATGCTCATAAATATTCCTACACGTAACACTTTGACTATTTGAATTAGAAAACAGTATGTGCTATTACACATAGCAATGCACCATATATGTAAAACAAATTATTTAAATTGATAAAGGAGAAGTGAGATCTATTAAACTTATTCATTTGTTTACAACAGAAAGTGTTTTGGTTCGCACTTTAATTGTAATAGGGCTATACAATGTTGCAAATCGCTCTCTATTTAAAGAAGAGGGTTGATACCTTAGAATATGGCTAAAGATCTAAATCTAAAGATTCTAGAGATACAGAAATAGTGCAAAATACTACTCCCATTTATTAGAAATCGCACATAATGTAACTACATCTACTTGCACGAAATAATACGTAAACCCGAAATACATTTCAATTTCACTCACATCAAACGGTACTTAAATTATCGGTTTAGTGAAGAATGTAGAGTAAAGAGTAAAGTGTGATTTCTATGTTAAAGGAAATTGAGATTATCCATGAAAGATTTTATATTAAGATTATAAATGTTATGTCAACTTAACTGAAAAAGTAAGCTACTTTATTTCACAGATTTTTAGGAAAGTGGATGTAAAATAAGAACACTTCTTTACTGCAAGGCTTAAAGATTTAAAAAAAAAACAACTTGCGTTTAGTTTTTATACTTATATTTGAAATATTGGTACTCAACTTATCGTGTTTACAAACACATATAAAAATGCACATTAATATGCAGATACACATATAGAGATAGAGAAAGAAACATACATACAAGATGGAAATACTGTTTTTTCTAGGTGCGATGTATAATATCGTGGATCTTCAAAATTTTGACTTTGATATTGTATTCAATTGGAATACTTCCTGTATTTTTCCAAGAACAAACAACAACAGTATTGTATGTTTTCTCCATCCACCCTCCACCTCCCTTCCCCTTCACCCCCCACCAACACGATTATGTACCTTTATTTCCACTCCCCACCATGTGCACTCCCTGAGTTGTCAGGAACACCATCCACACAATATGGCGTAGGGCTGCTCTCATCTTTAGATACCAACAGAGGGTGTCTCTGTTGTAACTGTGCTAAAATGTAAATTGTATTCAGGGGAGACGATATTTTGGCTGACACATAATTTGTTTATTCTTCCTTCTTAATTTTTAGTGTTGGAAGGGATCGAGTCTTATCTGCCAGAGGGTTTGAACTCGAGCCGATATTTTGGCTGACACATAAACTTTTTATTCTTCCTTCTAAATTTTACTATTGAAAGGGATTTACTCCAACGCTGTGTCAACTGGTTATGCCCCATTTAGGTCGTTGACTTCGATTTCAGTCTGCTTTTCGTTTTGGATTTGCTTCCATAGCCTTTGTCCAACTAACAACAAACTACAAGGCAGCAGTTGTTTGATTTTGGAGTTGTCTCTCATAGAAGAGTGGCTGTCCCCAGCTAACGAGCCTCATCTGCCCGAGACTTTTCGTTTCAGCAACCATGAACTTTACCGACCATTTCGACCCTCGACGCAGAAATAAATATTAATATTCTAAATATTAAAATAAATGAATTAAAACATAACGTTTTAAAATATATAACATGGGGAATGTGTCTATAGCTAATGCAGAATCTACAGAAGTTTTTTTTCCATTTTTGCCGGTCTAGCAATTCTCATCGCAGTCCGGCAAGATAGTCCTGTCTAAATTAGTCATGTTTTGTGTCCACCTCCACATCTCCCTTGGCCTTCCCATGTTTTAATCCCCCCCCCCCCCCCCCCGAGGTGATCAGATAAGCGCACACCCTGTGATATCATCGAAACTCCTCGAAAACAGAACAACTCAGTGCCATCTGCTTTGTAATATTATTTCTCAATAAGCTTTTATTTGCATTTCTCCTAGTAATTTTTTTATTGGAGATGGTTTTTGGCCAGTGGATGTCTTTTACACTTCTCAGACACTTGGATTTAAAAGAATCCAGCGATGTGCTAATGTCGATTGTTACTTTTCATCTTTAGATATAGACTACTCAATTGGGTCAGTACAATGTATTAAAAATACCTATGTTAGCTTTCCAAATTTAAACTGAAAATTTAAAAATTTTAGTACATTTACATTTTTTAAGAATTTTAAAAGCTTGTTGTTTTAACGATCTAATACACCCTTAACTCTACAGTCAAAGAAAACTTTATTTTACTTGGAAATATTTAGATGGGTCTCCTAAAAAAAAAATTCTTGAACAGAAGTTTGCCCGAATGCGACGATTGTCGAAATTGACAATCCCCCGCATGCGACAATTTCCTGAAAGGACGTTTGCCAGAATTCGAAATGTGCACGAATGGATGTGTGACTCAGACAACTGTCCGTATGCTATTTATTAGATGGAGACTGGAAATTAAGATTTAAACTTGGAAGACAAACTATGAGCTTACCTGTTCACTTAATTCCAACAACTGTACACACGAACTGCTTATCGCACAAAAAACAATACCTGGTTCTGACACTGCGACATTTCACTGTAATTCTATCACTGTCTACTGTATTTTGATGTATCGGGTAATCACATTAGATGTGAAATTATTGATGATCAACGACACGAAACCTATTCATCAGAGGTTTGCTCAAGACTTTACAGTGCCTGCTGGGTAACATGTGTACTTCCATGTCATGTGATTGAATGTTGTACACATTTATTTCTAACATTACTTTGATGACTTCAATCTAACTTACTATGATTGATACATTTGAATATAACTGTTGTTTCTGTTTGAATCCAACTTTTTATTCTAACTTTTAATTCGTACAAAATAAATTAAGTTAGAAACTCGTTTCAAAAATTGATTGGATGACTTTTGTGTCTAATATTTTATTCTATTACATGCTTCTAAAATTGGAATCAAATACCCGACTCTATCACGATAGGCTTGGATTTGATTGAAACACTTAAGTCAAAGACTTGATTCTAAGACCTATAATTATTCATAGTTGTTATATTCATGTATGTCCAAACTGAATAATGCACTGTCCATAACTCTGAATGATGGAAGTGTATTATGCACACTGAAGAACTTGAAACTTAAAGAAACACATATAGTAACTAATGATACAAAATAAAACTTTCCAAAATGAACATTTTAAGTGATTCCTCTCATTTTAAAATGTTAAAATATCAATGGATTCTAAGACCTTCTTCTAACATTTTACTCTATAAATTGACTTTCTCGTTTACTAACAACTGGAGTCTAATTTTAAATTACTCACTTAATGTCTGTCTAGTCACAGTCTAGTGTATGAAATGCCCAACTCAGTTTCCTCTAATACAGATGTAAAAAAAAAATAGTCAACTATTAAAACATTTACCGGATAGCTACATTTTATAAATTGAATAATACAAATACCTAAAGTTCGAGAATAAATTCAATATTACATACAGACAGTTATGCGTTTCTTCTAATGCTTAATTACTTTTAATTAACTCCCTATTTCATTAGCATTACGATGCTAGCCTCCCTTGCTATACTCATATGATCCCTGAATAAGAGTCGACTAGTAGGTTCTATGTATATCATAAACCTCATGCTAATTAAACTTTACATTCAATAATGAAAAATTCCACAGGACTAGAAAACAAAATTAGATACCTATCTCTCATCACATTTGGTGGACATTTCCTCCCTAGCAAATTAACAACACCTGTACAAAACGAATGTTTAATTCAAGTAAAATAGAAGACTCCCCCACACGTTTCACACTGTTGTTTTGAAAACGCCATCGTATCGATCACAAGTATAACATGAATCTACATCGGACTTCTGCATTGTTTATTGTTTAACCCCGGTTGTATTTGCTATTAAGTATTTAGTGATATGTCGTTTTTATTAAATGTAGGGATGGGTCGTTTTTATTAA
Source organism: Physella acuta (assembly GCF_028476545.2). Taxonomy (NCBI): domain Eukaryota; kingdom Metazoa; phylum Mollusca; class Gastropoda; family Physidae; genus Physella; species Physella acuta. The sequence goes on from NW_026732441.1 coordinate 137,091, forward strand.
ATGTAGGGATAGGTCGTTTTTATTAAATGTAGTGATAAGTCGTTTTTATTAAATGTGGGGATATGTCGTTATTATTAAATGTAGGGATAGGCCGTTTTTATTAAATGTAGTGATAGGTCGTTTTTTATTAAATGTAGTGATAGGTCGTTTTTATTAAATGTAGGGATAGGTCGTTTTTATTAAATGTAGGGATAGGTCGTTTTTATTAAATGTAGGGATGGGTCGTTTTTATTAAATGTAGGGATAGGTCGTTTTTATTAAATGTAGTGATAGGTCGTTTTTATTAAATCTAGGGATAGGTCGTTTTTATTAAATGTAGGGATAGGTCGTTTTTATTAAATGTAGTGATAGGTCGTTTTTATTAAACTGTGGATTAAGTTGTGTTGGCGCAGTCACACTGTATAGACGCAAGTCTGAGACCTTCAGGCTAACGGTCGAGCACTCTATCTCTTGGCCATTTAGTAACAGGTAACTTTAGGTAAGCCCAGAGTAGATACTAACCCAGTAAATTACTAATTTCTCATATCCCGTAAAGTGAAGCACCACTTCTGCGCATCAAAAAATCAATAAGAAATTAAATACAATTTTAGTAAAATAATATTTCTAATTTTCTCACGTAACCGAAACTTCACTCAAGTTATCGTGATCCAGTTGCGTAGCGAGATCGAGTGTCACCCGGTGCGGCACTTAATGGTGTCACCCCCCAGGCGTAGCGACCCTTCCCGGGGACAAACTGCGATTTGCAACCCCCCGTCCCCGTCAATCTTTCGATTTGCATCCCCATCAAACTTTCGATTTACACCCCCCCCTTAAACTTTCGATTTGTACCCCCACAAACTTTAGATTTTCACCTCTTAAAACACTATTTAACACTCGAATTAATCACTTAATTAAGTGGAATTGTCATTTTTCTCTATAAATTTTGCAATTTTTGCCTAGGTGTCACCCCCTAAATGGATAGTCCGACGAAATATATAAGAAGGGATTCATCCATGCGTTACCAATCCTATATTCTTAGACTCGTGACCTTGTTTTCTAAAAGTGAGTTATTTAAATGTAAAAAATGCCTGCGCTTGGATCCTAAATATCGGGACACGGGTTTACCTACACTACCGCGTGAAAACCTTATGTGTACATTAATCACTCACCGAAATAATGAGGTAGAACACACTTCGGTTACCACCCATGTGTCAGGGACGTAGAGGGGCGCTCTCAGGAGCCCCCCCCCCCCAATTACACTACCACATAGACGCAGCGTACGGCCCCTGGCTCCTTAAAACTAACAGGCGCCATTGTGCTCATAGGATAACCCAGAGTGCCAAATAGCATCCTGTAAACAATGATGCACATTTCGTCATTCGCTGAAGTGACACAAATGAACAGGATTTTTTTCTTTAAAACGTAAAAATTATTTGACGTGTTTTAAACATCAGTGTGACTGATGCAATATGGTAGCTTTACTAATGGTCTATTATTAGATGCTCGATCTCAATTTCAGACTGGATCGTCTAATAATAGATGCTTATTGCATCTTTCGCAAGGTGACGAAACTGTACAGAAGGATTTCCTCGCGTTACAAAGTTATTTTTAGAAGCCTGTTGTAGCTTTACCGCTGAATATAGTAGTATCCCTTGCTCGCTATGCAGGACGCTCGATTAACGGATGCCAAGTGCCAACATAGTCGCTCTAAAACTCTGGGCGCCAAACCGTGTATTGACCAAAATTGTACCCTACATGGCGCCGCCCATAAGAAACTTTAGTTTTCTTTTTCGCAGAAATATTCTCGGGAGTATTCTCATCTACTCCCTACATTTCATGGCACTCGGATGAACCGCATCCGAGTTTTATTTTTTATATACCGTGTATAGAGAAAAAAAATCGCTCTCCCCTGGGGCGCCGCCCTTGCAATATTAAATTTTTTTTTTTTTTGCAGAGCCCTACCGTTGAGTGATCTAATCATCTCCCCAACGTTTCATGGTACACGGATGAACGGTGTGAAACCGAAATAGACTTATATTTTTATAAACCGTATATACAGAAAAATCGCACCCTCCCGTGGCGCCGCCCTTGCAAAATTAAAAAAGGAGTTTTTTTACAGAAACCTTTCCTGGAGTGGTATAATCAACTATCCAAAGTTTGATGGCGATCGGATGAACGCCGTGAAACCGCAATCGACATTTATTTTTATATACCATATATAGATAAAATCGCACCTTCCTGTGGCGCCGCCCTTGCGAAATAAAAAATTATTTGTTTACAGAACCCTTACCTAGAGTGGTATAATTAACTCCCCAAAGTCTCATGGCTATTAGATGAACGATGCCAAACCAAAATCGACTTTTATTTTATATACTGTATATAGAGAAAAATCGCACCCTGCCGTGGCGCCGCCCTTGCGTAATTAAAAATGATTTTTTACAGAACCCTTCCCTAGAGTTTCATAATGAACTCCTTAAAGTTTTATGCCTATCGAAGGAACAGTGTCACTGCAAATCACTTTTATTTATTTTTATATACCGTATATAAAATAAAATCGGACCCTCCCGTGGCGCCGCCCTTGCGAAATAAAAAAAAAAATTTTTTTACAGAACCTACAGAACCCTTCCCTAGAGTGGTATAATTAACTCCCCAAAGTCTCATGGCTATCGGATGAACGATGTCAAACCAAAATTGAATTTTACTTTTTATATACCGTATATAGAGAAAAATCGGACCCTCCCGTAGCGCCGCCCTTGCGAAATTAAAAATTATTTTTTTTACGGAATCCTTCCCTAGAGTGGTATAATGAACTCCACAAAGTCTCATGGCTATCGGATGAAAGATGCCTAACCAAAATCGACTTTTATTTTTTTATATACCGTATATAGAGAAAAAACATATATATATATATATATATATATATATATATATATATATATATATATATATATATATATATATATATATATATATACTAGCCGTCCCGGCCAGGCCCTGCTCTGGCTTCTGTGAAAAACCTTTCTGTTAAAGACCATTACCTGTGTGTTTAGTAATCATCATAAACCCGGCATTGCCCACCCAAACCACAACCAACCAAAACAACAAAACGCAAACATAACGCTAACACAATTACAAATACAAACGAAAACAAAAACCTAACAACAAACCCAACCACAACCACAAACACCAATACAAACACAAAGAAAAAACAAACAAAAAAGCAAACGAAAACAAAAACCTAACAACAAACCCAACCACAAACACCAATACCAACAAAAAAAAAAACAACGAAAAAGCAAACGAAAACAAACCAAATCCAAACGCAAAACCAACCAAAAACACAAATACAAACCCAAACAAAGAAACACAAACAAAAACGAAAAAAGAAAGAACAAAAACGAACCAAATCAAAACGCAACCACTAACGCAAACCCACCTAAACACAAAGAAAACACTAACGCGAACATAAACGCCCGGGGCGGAATCACCTGTTTTAGCTTAATGAACGACTATAGTACCCCAACTTATTCATAGTCTTTTGCACTCACTTAAACGAACGCGCCTGTTTCAATTTGATGAACAATTTTAATACTCCAAGCTTATCCGTAAAATACCTACAACATTTGCACTTGATCAATCCCCGCTAATTATGTAATTATTTTTTTTCCCAACACCAAAACAAAGTAATTAAAAAGTAAATACTTTTCCACAAAATGCAATTGTTTTATAAAGGGAAGTAATTGTGTTTTTCCTAATTTATCAAAGGGAAGTAAGTGCTATAGGACTAAATAAAGACATAATTAGAATTTTTGTAAAAGATGATATATTTTTTAAAACTTGTGTTTAATGAACATGCCGACAATTATTACTATAATTTGAAAAATGAAAATGATTTCCCAACACTTTTAATAGTAATTTTTTAACTCATAAATTTAGACAAATGCGCACGATAATTGATCTAACACTTAAATCCGTAGAAATGCCAACGACAAACATATGCGTTACAGAATTGAGCTTTATATATTAGATATATATATATATACTAGAATACCCGTCATCCGTTGGATAACTGTGGGTTACAGAACTGAGCTTTATATATTAGATTACAAGTTTTACAGCAGGAAAAGCGTGGGTAAATAGGGGTTTTCTGGTTGAAAACTATTCTACGCTCCCTACAATGTCACAGCCTAGCTCAAAGACATATGCAAATATAGTCAACGTTCACAAAGGGGTTGCGCCCTCGGATGTTCCCCCTGGGCCGAGAGGCTTGGGGAGGAGCCTCCCGGACTACGGTCCGGGGGGTTTAATGAAATCCAGGGCCCAACCCCTTTCAGCCACCACCGCCATACTCGATCTACCTGATGAGGACTGTCCAGAACTCTTCCCGACTGACTCACCCACCATTCAAGTCACAATCAACTCAAGAGGTCAACCCAATCTAAGAGGTCACATCCTTCGTCAACTAATAAGCAACCAACAGATCTTCCTCCTCAATTATGGTCGTGCAGACACGTGGTTCTTCACATCAAATGCCTTCGACGTCACCACCCTACACAACACACACAAAACACACGGTCCCTACACACTATTCTTCACTTTACACGAAAAGAACAGAGTCAACGGAACCCTTAGGTGGGTCCCACCTACACTAAGCGATCGCACACTCATTAAAGCACTACAACCCTACAGTAACAAAGAACCTTCCATATACACAATCCCTCTCACCACCAACCGTAGCTTCTCCATACACACTGACAATCCAGCAATCATCCCCCACTACATCCAATTAAACTACAGAAACAAGTCACATAACATCCTAATAGCCATCAACGACAGAAAACAAGCCTGCCAAACCTGCTCGTCAACTTCACACTGGACCAACCGCTGTCAAACTCTCAACCTAGAATCAACGCCCAATGATCAAATACCAGCACAATCTACAGCTCCATCCGCTCTACAAGGCCCCATGCCAAGTAATCAGCAACACTCCTCAACCGAAGACGCAGCACCGAACCCGAAAACACCGCCCAAAAAACAGCCCCCAGCACAACAACCAGCGCCACCCGCCCAACCAGCAACAACACCAAGCAGCCAGCAAATAACTCCAATCGCCAAGCCACCTCCAACAACAAGCAGCCAGCTAGAAGCACTACCCGCCCAGACAACACCATCACCAAGCAAACAACAAGCAACGATCAAAAAACCGATCAACCCATCCAGGCCGGCAAGTACACCATCAACACCAAGCAAACAAGCAACTGCAGCAAGGTCGAAGTCAGACAAACCAGCTACGTCAAGAGCTCTAACATTGAACGCTCCGTTCTTTTTCTCAGACATGGACACCACTCTTGCAAGCTTCAAAAGGAAGAAGGAAGATAGCCCCACAGAGGAGAAAAAAATAATAAAATGTAAAAAATTTACTCATGACAACAAACGCTGTAGGTTCTGCCCAGAACAAAATAGAACAGCTGAGGAAACGGAAAAGCACGAACATAGAATGCACTATAGATTCTTACGGTGTGATCTTTGTGTAGACAAAGGGTACCACACAGACATATACGCGCACTTTGCAGAAAATCATCAAGAAGTAACACTGTATGACTGCCGAGATTGTACCGTATCCCTCCCATTAGAGGGCATGAAGGAGCATACAAAGGTACACCATGTGAGGACTCGCTCCTCGAAGTCACTCGTCGGTTTTTGAAAGAGAAACCAGGGTAAATAGGTATTTTAGACGTTTTGTAAATGTTTATGTAGGCCTATAAATAAAGTATCGGAAAAAAAAAAAAAAAAAAAAAAAAAAAAAATAACTGTGGGTTTCGGGGGTCATCCATCAAAAAACATCACGTCTGTCACTCAGAGGCATAGCGACCCTTCCCGGCGTCCGGGGACAAACTTTTCGATTTGAACCCACCCCCGCAAGATTTCGATTTGCAACCCCCCCCCCTAAAACTTTTGATGTGCACCCCCCCCCCCCCCCCACTCAAACTTTCGATTTGAGCCCCCCTCAACCTTTCAATTTATTTTTCGAAACCATTTTGGCGCCCCAACATATGTCCCCCCCCCCCGCCCCCCTTCCCCCCTTCCCCCCGCCTCCCCTCCCCCCGCCTCCCCTCTCCCTCCCGCCCCCCCCCTCCTCGCTACGCTAAAGCAGTGTCACTTATCGTCACAAAAAACAGACCCTACATTCAAAAATATGTTTTTTATCTTTTAAAAACACCGAAAACACCGATTTCGGACTATCCCTTCATATACTGACGTCACAGGTGATCTACTCAACTCTACTTCACCTGCCCAGTGTCCCGCCAAGTCTCAGACGACATGTTTTTATTGTTTAAAAAACGATTCCAGCCGAGCATGTCTCTGACCACACTATCCTTTCATATGCTTAGGACAAAGAAACAGATGAACTCTACTTCACCTGCCCTGTATCCTGCCAAGTTCAGATAGGCAATTCTATCATTCACATCTAAAAAAAAATTGAAAAAAAAAATTTCATTGACATATTGGTCTAGAACCTGTGCCACCCGCATGAGAGCCGGCTACACTACCAACTTAGCTATTTACTCGTGACGTCACAAGTGAATGTTTATACTATACTATGAGTCTCCTTATGCAACATGATTTACGCGCATAGATCTAGATCTAAGTCTAGTAGTAGTAGTAGTAACTTTCAAATTAAATTTTATCTTACATTAGCCAAACAAAGATTTATATAAAATAAAGAAGTTCTGAAATTATCTAGATCTAGATAGAATTATCTAGATCTAGATTCTACGACTCGCTTGCTTAAGTCTTAAGTTTAGTTTTTCTTGCTAGATCTAGATCTAATCATTAGCTACGCTGATAGGCCCGGAGCGAGCATTTCAAAATTACCATATTCCAAACAAAGATTTATATAAAATAATAAAGGTCTAAAATAGTTTAGTATATAGAAAATCACTGTTATCTAAATCTAGATAGAATTATCTAAATTTTAGATCTACGACTGAGCTATATTTAGAATTTACGTTTATTTTAGCAAAATTCCGGTATAGAAGCAGCATATGAATCTTAAGCTGCGCAAATACGCCCTGGAGCCAGCACTTCAAAATTTGCATAGTCGAAACAAAGATTTATACAAAATAATAAAGGTCTAAAATATTTTAGTATATAGAAACTCATTATTATCTAAATCTAGATAGAATTATCTATATTCTAGATCTACGACTGGTTTGCTTAAGTCTCGTTTCTTTTTTGGTTTGTATTTAGATCTATAACTAATACATTTTTGATTTGACCTAGATTTAGATTCTAGATTCTAGATCTATAAATAACTTTCTTGGACAAATTGTAGATCTAGAGAAATTTATCGTAAAACTAAATGAAAAAGACAGTTGAAAATTGATATAAGTGTTGGAACGTAATAAATACAGCAAACGGACGTATTGTTAAAGTTATGACCGACAGAAAATTAGATTTAGAACGCGTTAAACTTTTGAATGGGAACACAATTATCTTCGATAGACGCCGCCATTTTATTGTACTAAAGAGGAAACAAAAAACTGTGACGTCACGGTCCCGCCGAGTGTAGTGGCCGTTCTAAACTTTTTAAAAAAATAGAATTACTCTACGTATGAATAAATCAATAAATTAATTACCGTCTTTAAATAAATTTGTGATTAACAGTCTGTCTGCATTAAAAAATTATTCTCTACCTACATACTATTATACAGCTCTCCAGATAGAGTAGAGCATATCACAATACTCGATCGGACAAACAAACAAATAAATATTCAAACATGTAAACAAACTTGACTTTTAGTAGTATATATATATATATATATATATATATATATATATATATATATATATATATATATATATATATATATATATATATATATATATATATATATATATATATATATATATATATATATATATATACATATTCTATTTTTTAAAAAAACGACAAGTTCATCCTATCTATCTAGGTTATATCTAGCAGTAAACATCAAATAACGAGGTAGTCACATGCTGTGACATTTAGATCCGGTTTCTAAAATTAGCTGTGTTTTCCAGTTTGATAAATAAAACTCAAACGACGTGTGGCTAACATAACATATCCTGCACATTTGGCCAGCTGTTGTATGTATTCGTGTGACAGTGATGTTCTCTAGCTTTATCTGACATATAGGTACTATATACTTAGACTATATCACAATGTTTTTGAATGATTTGCACTGAATATTACGATGGCAAGCGAGGATATTTCACAGTTCTTTGAAGGTACATATCTGATTTATTCAATTCTTATGACAAAGGTTATTCGTGTTTTATTATTTCATCATTTGATAACTTGTCATTTGTTACAATGTTTAAAGACCCTTTTGGACGTAGCCCAAGGGTAGCGGTAGCCCTTTTTAAACATAGTAATCAGTGTTTCTTCATGACTTTTTTCTCCGGGGGGGGGGGCCAGTTGGAATTTTCGGAGGGGGGGGGGGGGCGGACTAAAATTTCAGGGGGGGGGGGGGGCGGTCACTGTTAAAGTATACATTTTCTATAAAAATTTCATTTCGTTCGATGGGGGGTAGACTTTCTACCTTCCCCCCCCCCACCCGAAGAGATGCCTGGAAGAAAATCAGATGATTATAGGTATACCCCCCCCTTTTCTATGCCTACATCACCAATACTGATGACTTTTTTTCGCTTTATAAATGTAACATTTCTCTATTTATAGGGATGTAGTTTAATTATTTTAAATACCTGATCCCGCTTTTCTTAAATGTTACGTTTGACCTTGACCTCACCAGGTCATCACGAGGTGGAGGAGTGCGAGCCAGACGATACAGGTGAGAGAGAAAACAACACCAACACCAGGTGGACAAGGTGTGCCAAGAACCCAGGTCACGTCGACTTTATTCCCATCAAAGACTTTTCTTTAAGTCACCTACCTGCTGGTTTCCAAGACTACGACTTGTACCGTCTGATTAAAGGCTTCGCTGATCTGACAGTCAGGATTAACGTTAAGTTTACAAGTTTGAAAAGACCGAAACTTTTAATAGGGACGAAAACTCCTTACCCCTGCTACAACTTGAGAGGAAGTAGTTTAATGAGGACTGGGACGGGGAAAATTTGGCGAAAAATTGAAATGTTTAAGGATCAAAATGATAAAACCTGCCCATGTCCTGTTTGTGTTAAGTCTAGCGAACCCAGCAAAACCTGGGCCAGGGTCTATGTAGCGACAGCAACACATGTGTTGTATGACGACACAGAGGTCGAGAAATGCGAGTGTGCTGTTGGGTACGATGACGTCACAGGTCCGAAAGAAACTCTGCGCGGGTGGTGCATGGACGCGCCAGGCGACAGCAGCGACATGACCTACTTTTCATGCGTGACCCACGACCTTGACCTAGCCGAGACCCTGGAGAAAACCCGGTTCGTGAGCGATGACCTGTGGGTGAGGATGTGGATGCGGTACGGCAACCCGTTGAGCACTGGTCAGCACATTACTGCCGTGCAACTCCTGGGGGACCTGTTCAAGCTGGTGGTACAACACAACAACTCGCCCAGCCAGCTCGCTTCTTGTACGTCCGCGCAGCAGGAGAGCCCTAAAGATGACCTGTTCAAGTTGTTGGTACAACACAACAACTCACCCAGCCAGCTCGCTTCTAGTACGTCCGCGCAGCAGGAGAGCCCTAAAGATGACAAGTTCATGTTTGTGGTCTCCCACCCACACGGCTACTTCAAGCATGTGTCGGTGGGCCGGTGGGTCCACAGACAGGAAGTATTAAGGGACGGCACCAAGTACACCTACACGTCTGCTACCTGCCCTGGCAGCAGTGGTGCCATCATTTACAGGCTGGGGTGTAACTGGTCTCTGCACCCTCACAGTGGTTCTAATAAATCGTTTAACTTCAGTGGGATTGGATTAGGGTAAATGGGTTTTAAGATGATGGGGGGGGGGGGGGGGGGTGAGGGTGATTTAGGCTAATGGGTGGTAAGCTAGGCTAAATGGGACTAGAATAAATTGGTTGTAACTTCAGTGTTTTGGACTAGACTAATTCTTGGAAGCTAGGTTAGGTTGGGTTAGGCTAAATCGGTTTTGTGATTAGTGGAACAGGATTAGGCTAATGGGTGATAATCTAAGCTAATCAAGGTTTATTGGGTTTGACAAAGCAAAACGTTGGACTAAGGTTAATCTAAGACGGGGGTGAAGTAAGCTAAATCTAAGATTTGTCGGACACCGCTTAAGCTAAGATTGGGGTCCACTAATTTTAGTCTAAATTTGGCTCTGGTAAAATAACCTGGATTGCAGATCAATTTTTATTTTGTTTTAGTCGAACTAAATGGAAAATAAACCAACAGAAACTTGATAAAAAAGTAAACAACGGCAGTAACACAAGACACATTAACAGTAGCGTCACAAGGCGAAAATAAACATTACCTAAACACATACTTTTCTTGCCGGTTTTAGTGTAGTTTTTAAGATACAATTGACATGATTTTATATTTAGGGCACACGAGCAAACATTATTTACAATAACGTTGAAATACATATGCTGTTAAAAATTAGAAAGTGGCCGGTATCGAAGATTGATTTGTAAAAATGTTATATAACAATATTACTGTTTCTTACTTTATTACGTTTACAGCTAAATACACTAGCTCCACTGTTCTATACATTTGTTTTTTAAACTTCTAGTAAAATATATCTTTACTTAATTTGATATGAGGCAAGTTACTTGTCATTTTTAAGTCATGTATACGTCAACAATAATGTAGGATACCCACGACTGTAGCCTATATACTAGTGATACGGATCTCGGGTCCATTCGTTAACTTATGTTCACAAAATGTAAATGTGTTATCGTTTGCTACTTATTACAGTTATGTATTTGTATTGCTAACATTATAAAAACTGATCATCATCATCATCACTCCTTTATGGCCCCTGGGGAGCAAAGGGCTGCAACCACACATCTCCAGCGGACTCGGTTTTGGGCTGCTCCTCTAATCTGTGCACATGATAGCCCAGCTGTTTTTGCCTCTTCCTCAACCGTTCTCTTCCATGTTTTCTTTGGCCGGCCCACCCTCCTTTTCCCCTGGGGATTCCAGTCCAATGCATGTTTTGCGATGTTTTCTTTTTCTTTTCTCAACGTGTGTCCGATCCATCCCCATTTTCGGGCCTTAATATCTTTCTCTATTGGCTGTTGCTTTAAAATTTGCCACTGATACTATCTGATAATTAATATTCTACATAACACTTTAAGTAAAATTTAACTAAATAACTATCACATTCTTTATTTATGGTATTATCCAATAGCAATGTCCATGTTATTTGTAGTTCTATTAATGATTCATTTAACTGTATTTTGTTTTGCCATATAGAACACAAATGTCTGCATTAAAAACAAATATCTTAGATACGGAAGTATTTACTTTGTTTTTCTGTGTAGTTTTCCAGTGACAAAAAAAAATAAGTAGGCCTGTATAATGTTTATGCTGGACGTTTTTTAGTCTGTGTGTTTGGTATGTTTGTATGGTCAGGCACACCGTTCCTAATACATTTTTTTACAAGTATCGCGATACGATTTTAGAAAAATATTTAAGTTCAATTCATCGATACATATTGTTAATTAAAATAACTAACCTAAAACGTTACTATGAGCAAGATAAAGTTCTATGTAATTAGACGATGTCTAATGTTAACTTATGTTCATATCCCTGTTTAACTACAAGAGCGGCGCTTTATAGGTAAATTATAAAGTAAGAACTAGTAAATAACACCTGTATATGTGGAGACATAAGAATGAAGGATCTAACTAAATCTTTTGATAGTTAAGATCAAACTATTGGTTCTAAACCTGACATGGCAACCCGTATTACACGTTAATCGACAACTGCAAATCATGCTGGGTTTACCCATACCCAAACGGATGATTGTGCATACCGATGTTTGATAATGGACTCTTCCGAAAATAGGTGTGTCAGGTTGTTAGTATTAATTTAATCTGGTATGTTTGGTAGAAACGAAAATCTTTAACTTAATCCATCGATTTAGTGGAATTTCTAGCACACTAAATCTATGAAAAAATGTTTATTATCAAAAGTGTGTACACACTGATGCATTCCTATAGTACCGCAGTGTGGGACCTTTTAATCGGTAATCTTTAACCTTTGACATGTAAGTATTTCTTATTTTATGTACGGCTTGGTCAAGAAGTAGAGCGAACCCAACAGTCTCGAGTTCTAATCCAAGTTTCAAGTCAGTATAACTTCCCTGAGTCCACCCAGCTCTGATGGGTACCTAACTCACGTTGGGAAAGTACAGTCCACTGGGATCAGTGCTGACCTTAATATCCCTTCATAAGCCGAGACCAAAAAAAAAAGGTTTACTCTACTTCACCTGCCCCATGGAACGTCGTGTTTAAAAAACGAGAACTTAACTAAACTATATAAGCGGCAGGGGTGTAGAGAGGGGGGGGGCGGGGGGTGCGGACCGCACCGGGTGACACCATTTAGGGGGGGGGGGGGGTGACACCAAGGCAAAAAATAGCAAAAGATATAGAGAAAAACTTGAGGGGGGGGGGTGCAAATCGAAAGTTTGAGGGGGGGGGGGGTGCAAATCGAAAACATGAAAGTTTGTCCCCGGGAAGGGTCGCAACGCCTCTTGGGGGGGGGGGGGTGACACCATTAAGTGCCGCACCGGGTGACACCCGACCTCACTACGCCACTGATAAGCGGTATACCATTCACAACAGAAAGGTTGGCGTAAGATGTATTTAACAAAACAGTTATTTAAACACCCTTCTACTGTCAAACAAGTATTTAGGTCACTGGTGTCAAATTTCAAGGAGTCATAAAAACATCCCGTCACATGCCTGTGGCTAAATATAGCTGGGATTTTCCTGTCAGATGATGAATATGTTTTTAGCAAGCACGGAAAGCTTGGTGAAGTAAGTATGTCATTTCTCTATACGTAGCAGGGGCGTAGCGAGGGGGGGGGGGGGGCGGGGGGTGCGGACCGCACCGGGTGACACCATTTAGGGGGGTGACACCATTTAGGGGGGTGACACCAAGGCAAAAAATAGCAAAATATATAGAGAAAAACTTGAGGGGGGGGGGGGTGCAAATCGAAAGTTTGAGGGGGGGGGTGCAAATCGAAAACTTGAGGGGGGGGGGTGCAATTCGAAAACTTTGAAAGTTTGTCCCCGGGAAGGGTCGCAACGCCTCTGGGGGGGGGGGGTGACACCATTAAGTGCCGCACCGGGTGACACCCGACCTCGCTACGCCACTGATACGTAGATGTAATCAAAGTAGTTTATATGTATCGGTATCACACGGGTTTGTATCATTACACATGTAATTAAATCCTTTAGCACACTTTGTTAATACAGTGACGAACAGACGCTAGCAAGCTGTGTACATGTTGTAGTCTAATGAGTGTGTTTCAGTCGCTTCATACCTAACAAGGAAGTTAAAAAACCAAAAATATGTAGAATGCACACTTAGAAACAAACCAACAGATACTCAACAAAACACACGCACACACACACACATATATATATATATATATATATATATATATATATATATATATATATATGAATTAATATTCGTATTTTTGCACGGACCTGTTTGTTTTGTATGTATACGTACACCCCGTAAAACAGTAATAAGTATTTCACCGCACCCTTTTGAGATTTTGTCCAATAAAAGTATATAAATACAGGCTGTTTAAAGTCCACATGGTTGAACGTTTTCTAAAAAAACCTACGAATACTTAGATGGATTTTTCTAAAACATTGAGTTGTAATCCTCTATGTTTTACGAAAATTCCGTATAGTTTGGGGTCATCCATGTATGACCTCAACATAAATCTAAATTTTAGACCACCCCCCTTTCCATTTCACCCCCCCCCCCTCTGGACCTGGACGTCTAAAAAATTTACTTCTAATTTAATATTTTACTACAATGTGTTAAATAATGATATAACTTATATAGGCCGACGAATACAGTTTTTTTCAGTTATGTTCATTGTACGTTCTAAAACTTCAAAGTATAATCATAAGTGTAGTGAGAAAAATAAGTAAAATATTCAAAATATATTGCTTTAAAAAATATCTTTCTGTTACCAACCGAAAACGTATGCAAAATATACTTCCTTGTTGTAGGAGAAAACATATGTTAAAGTATTATTTTTGAAGCCGTAGGGTGTATTTTTATAAAACATATTAATATCTTCCCTGTTACTTCAAGTTGTTGAAACATGTTATTCTTGTTAATTACAAAACAAAATGATACATATATGACCTACACAAAATTAACCTAGCTCAATAAATATTTATTTAAAAATGCTGTTTATTTTTGTCTGTAATTTTTAAAGAAATTATTGAATGACTTGTTGCGTAACGTTAGCTGTTGGGTTTTAGCTTTTTAGTGACGACGCCTAACTTTGGAGCTAGTTAGTCAAGGATACTACATGCTTTCACACAGCAAAACTCAATCAAATCTTTCTTTTTTAATATCAAGAACGATAGCCAGCTGCTATGTGCATAAATATAATGTATAAAGTATACTCATTTTACATCATTCCAATTTTATTTTTGTCTGTTACAGCTGGGCAAGTTAAATTGCGTTTAACATTAAATACAATTGTTAAAATGGCAAGCAAGGATATAACACAGTATTTTGAAGGTATAAATACACAGATTATATAAATTTATATATATAGTTATGTATATATAAATACGTATACATATACATTATGTGAGGCTGATATTTTTTCAAAAATCGATTTGCATAAACGATATCAATTGACTAGACCGTTTCTTTGACATTTGTTGCAAAACCTCAGATGTAAATATTCTAAAATTATAAGTGTCTAACCTTGACCTCACCAGGTCATCACGAGGTGGAGGAGTGCGAGCCAGACGATACAGGTGAGAGAGAAAACAACACCAACACCAGGTGGACAAGGTGTGCCAAGAACCCAGGTCACGTCGACTTTATTCCCATCAAAGACTTTTCTTTAAGTCACCTACCTGCTGCTTTCCAAGACGACGACTTGTACCGTCTGATTAAAGGTATCGCTGATCTGACAGTCAGGATTAGCGTTAAGTTTACCAGTTTGAGAAGACCACAGTTCTTAAACGAGACGTCCACACCTTACCCTTGCTACAACTTGAGAGGTTCAAACTTACTACGGAACGGGACGGGGAAAATTTGGCGAATCGATATTGAAACAACTGATGGCGATAAAACCTGCCCATGTCCTGTATGTGTTAAGTCTAGCGAACCCAGCAGAACCTGGGCCAGGGTCTATGTAGCGACAGCAACACATGTGTTGTATGACGAAACAGAGGTCGAGAAATGCGAGTGTGCTGTTGGGTACGATGACGTCACAGGTCCGAAAGAATCTCTGCGGGGGTGGTGCATGGACGGCCCTAACGCAGAAATTGATCTGGCTTATTTTTCTTGCGTGACCCACGACCTTGACCTAGCTCAGAACCTGTAAAAGATCCGGTCAGAGATCTACAGCCTGTGGGTCAGGATGTGGCAGAGGTACCACAACCCGACGCTGTTGGGTCAGGATTTTGACGTGGCCCGTCAGCTCAGTGAGATCTGCCTGAAAGTCTGGAAGGACTGCGGTTTCTCTGCGACCTACGGGCTGGATGAAGAGACCGAGCGACAGCTGTGTGACCAGGTGGGCGCCAGATGTCTGCAGTACGAAACACCCGATCAGACTTTCCACAAGGGAGAGAATCTTCTGTTTGTGGTCTCCCACCCACACGGCTACTTCAAGCATGTGTCGGTGGGCCGATGGGTCCACAGACAGGAAGTTGGATACAACAGTGGAACTAGGTACGCCTACACTACTGCTACGTGCCCGGGTAGCAGTGGTTCTATTATTTACAAGCTGGGGTGTAATGTCTCGCAACATCCTCACAGCGGTTCTAATAAGGCGTTAAACTTCAGTGGGGTTGGGCTAGGCTAATGGTCAGTTATGTTGGGCTATGCTTAGTTGGTTAGTCAGTTAGGTTGGGCAAAGCTAACTGGATTGTTCATTAGAGTTGGGTTTGGCTTAGTTAATTGGTAAATGGGGTCGGACTAGGTTATAGTTTAATAACTTCGCAATAAAATTGTGATTTTGTTCCTATAGTTGCAATTAAATTACTTGAAAGTAAAAAAAAACTGTTTCCGACTTGAAGTTTGAGTGTTCTCCAGGGGAGATAAATGAGGAAGCCAAAGTGAAAGACTAAGTGAAAAAAAAAAGCTTTTGCCAAAAAAACAACAACTAGGTAACTAGACAGTATTCAATATACAATGCTTATTAGATGTGTGTATAATATGTGTAAGTAGGCATTATTTCACATGCAATATTTCTTAGATGTGTATATAATATGTATAACTAGGCATATTTCAACATACAATATTTCTTAGATGTTTATATAATATGTGTAATAAGGCATTATTCAACAAACAATTTTTATTAGAAGTATACTATTATATAATATGTGTAACTAGATATTACGCATACCCCATTAACTAAATGTGTCTATATAGGTAATTAATACAACCTTATAGGAATACAAGGTTGTTTTAGAGGATTCAAAAAAGCCCGAATATCATCACAGTTAAAAATAACAAATGGTTATTAACCTTACACTAAAATGTATTCAACGGCAACACAAACGCCGCTTTAAATATTTATATGTTTAGGCATTGCATTATTGTTTAGGGCATATAATTAAGTGTATTTTATTTAAAAAACAATGCATACTTTAAAAACATGTTGGTTGAATTATTAATAATTTTGATGAGCAGTTTATCTATATTTATACCCTTATTAATTAATGTTTTTGATTTTTCCGTGTGCATATATATATATATATATATATATATATATATATATATATATATATATATATATATATATATATATATATATATATATATATATATATCTATATATATATGTAATATAATATTTATTATGATAGATTTCAGTTTTAAACATATTTATAATTTTAATTAATTACAAATTTAGTTATGCGCCAAATGTGTATCAATCTATATTTATAATTGAAGTTCCTGTATTCTTGTGCAGATATTATTGTAATTTTTGTGTGTGATAAATTTTGACTCAATTTTTCAAAATACATTTTTTGTACAGGTCAGGTTGCTGTTTATTTTCCTCTTCTTTTTACTTTCTCGTATATACGAAGTATAGAGAAAGTATTGTAATCGTGCAAAAGAAAAAAATCGAGATTTTTACAAATCTCGACGTTTTACATCTAACTGATACGGAAAAACATAATTTTGCAATCTTGTCCGTATGTCTGTGTGTCTGTCTGTGTTTCTGTGTGTCTGTGTGTCTGTCTGTCTGTCCGTGTGTAAACACGATAACTTGAGTACCGTTACAGCTAGGTTGATGAAATTTCATATATAAGTATTATATCAAAATCGTAGATCCGTATCAACTTTTGAGCGATTTCCGATAACCGGAAGTGGTACTTTTCCTACTTTGAATTTTTCAAAAGCCTATAACTTGAGTACTATTTCAGATAGATAAATGAAATTTCACTTGTAAGTAAAAGATCTAATTCTCTACCTTGTGTTAAATTTTGAGTAATTTCCGTTGACTGGAAGTAGTAATTTACGCTACTTCCGATTTCTCAAAAAACTAATGTAAATTTTAAAAGTACTAATAATATTGCGCACTATTATGCGCTTTTTTATTTGGCGTTTACTTGGTGTGCAATTAATTTGTCTCTATTTTTAAAACTTTAAGTATTTAAAATGGATTAAAAATCATGTCTGTAGCCCGAGTTCCCATCCCCTGTTATTTTATATAAGAATATTCGAGAAAGTTTAGGGGAGATCACTCCCGGTTTATTTTTTATTGTAATGTCTAAAAGGTTTTCAATTTGTTTGCAGCAATTTAAATAAACCGGGAGTGATCTCCCCTAAACTTTCTCGAATATTCTTATATAAAACAACAGGGGATGGGAACTCGGGCTACAGACATGATTTTCAATCCATTTTAAATACTTAAAGTTTTAAAAATAGAATAAAATCTAGTAGACAAATTAATTGCACACCAAGTTAATGCCCAATAAAAAAGTGCATAATAGTGCGCAATATTATTAGTACTTTAAAATTTTACATTAGTTTTTTGAGAAATCGGAAGTAGCGTAAATTACTACTTCCGGTCAACGGAAATTACTCAAAATTTAACAGAAGGTAGAGAATTAGATCTTTTACTTACATGTGAAATTTCATTTATCTATCTGAAATAGTACTCAAGTTATAGGCTTTTGAAAAATTCAAAGTAGGAAAAGTACCACTTCCGGTTATCGGAAATCGCTCAAAAGTTGATACGGATCTACGATTTTGATAAAATACTTATATATGAAATTTCATCAACCTAGCTGTAACGGTTCTCAAGTTATCGTGTTTACACACGGACAGACAGACACACAGACACACAGACAGACACACAGACATACGGACAAGATTGCAAAATTATGTTTTTCCGTATCAGTGAGGTGTGAAACGTCGAGATTTGTAAAAATCTCGATTTTTTTTTTTTGCACGATTACAATACTTTCTCTATACTTCGTATATACGAGAAAGTAAAAATAATTAACAAAGCGTTTTTTTTTTTCAAAAATCATTTTCTAGACCACTGATAAAAAATTTTGATAAGTAAAACTGGTATCAAAGGTAAATAAATGCTATTTTTAGTCATATAAGTCTTAAAAAAAATAATGTTTAAAATCTTAAGCATCACCGTACTTATATAAATTGTGTTTCAAATATGAAAGCCCTTATGGTACGCACGCGTAAAACAATTATGGTAGATGTTATTTTGGAGGTCACTAATGTAGACGTGTACAAACCATTTTAATGGGCATGTCTTAGCCAGCCGTGCTAGAAAAGAACAAAAAAATAAATACACCGGGAGTGATCTCCCCTAAATTTTCTCGAATATTCTAATATAACACTACGTGGTGTGGCAAATCGGAATATAGACATGATTTTTGTTTACTTAAACTTTTAGAAATAGAATAAAATCTAGTAGGAAAAAAGAATTGCGCACGAAGCGAACGTCAAAACAAAATGTGCATAATAGTGCGCAATATTTGAGTACTTCATAAATTTACATGCGTTTTTTGAGAAATTGGAAATAGGGTAAATTAGTACTTCCGGTAAACGGAAATTACTCATAATTGGATTGTAGGTAGAGAATTAGATTTTTTACTTACATGTGAAATTGTATTTATCTATCTGAAATAGTACTCAAGTTATAGGCTTTTGAAAAATTCAAAGTTAAAAAGTACCATTTCCGGTTATCGGAAATCGCTCAAAAATTGATACGGATCTGCGATTTTGATAAATTACTTACATATGAAATTTCATCAACCTAGCTGTAACGGTACTCTTGTTATCGTGTTTAGAGACACACAGACACACACACACACAGAGACACACACACACACACACACATACACACAGATATACGGACAAGATTGCAAAATTGTTTTTTTCCGTACCAGTGAGGTGTAAAACGTCGAGATTTCCAAAAATCTCGATTTCTTTTTGCACGATTACAAGACTTACTCTGTACTTCTTATATATGAGAAAGTAAAAAAACACAAAACAAATATTTTACATTTGCACGGTTCAACACTGGTGCTAGAACTGACGTAAACAAAGATGAAGGAAAATCCATTTTCATACAATTCGGTAGTGGAGTTATTCGGTGAGATGTAAAGTGATAAATATTGGAGTTTTATACTGGTTCTATAGGTACAATTATGTACATCTAGACACGTTTATGGGCAGGTATTATAAAGATAGGTGTGATGATGGCAGGTATTATAAAGATAGGTGTGATGATGGCAGGTATTATAAAGATAGGTGTGATCATTGCAGGTATTATAAAGATAGGTGTGATCATTGCAGGTATTATAAAGATAGGTGTGATGATGGCAGGTATTATAAAGATAGGTGTGATCATTGCAGGTATTATAAAGATAGGTGTGATGATGGCAGGTATTATAAAGATAGGTGTGATGATGGCAGGTATTATAAAGATAGGTGTGATCATTGCAGGTATTTTAAAGATAGGTGTGATGATGGCAGGTATTATAAAGATAGGTGTGATGATGGAGGTATTATAAAGATAGGTGTGATCATTGCAGGTATTTTAAAGATAGGTGTGATGATGGCAGGTATTATAATGATAGGTGTGATGATGGCAGGTATTATAAAGATAGGTGTGATGATTGCAGGTATTATAAAGATAGGTGTGATGATGGCAGGTATTATAAAGATAGGTGTGATGATGGCAGGTATTATAAAGATAGGTGTGATGATGGAGGTATTATAAAGATAGGTGTGATCATTGCAGGTATTATAAAGATAGGTGTGATCATTGCAGGTATTATAAAGATAGGTGTGATGATGGCAGGTATTATAAAGATAGGTGTGATGATGGCAGGTATTATAAAGATAGGTGTGATGATGACAGGTATTATAAAGATAGGTGTGATGATGGCAGGTATTATAAAGATAAGTGTGATGATGGCAGGTATTATAAAGATAGGTGTAATAAAGGCAGGTATTATAAAGATAGGTGTGATGATGGCAGGTATTATAAAGATAGGTGTGATGATGGCAGGTATTATGAAGATAGGTGTAATAAAGGCAGGTATTATAAAGATAGGTGTAATAAAGGCAGGTATTATAAAGATAGGTGTGATAAAGGCAGGTATTATAAAGATAGGTGTAATAAAGGCAGGTATTATAAAGATAGGTGTGATGATGGCAGGTATTATAAAGATATTACTCGAGTTACAAATACTAGAGTTGAGCCATGTGCGTGTGTTTTAAAAAAAATATTTAAAGAACAATTTAGTTTGATTAAATATTTAAAGTAAAACAACATAACGAATTAATTTATAAAATAGACACCACTAAATCTAAAATTATGTACTTTGTAAAATAAGGAAAAATGTAATTTCATTATATTACCTTGATGCGGCTGATTCTAGTGGTGACCACACTCTTTTCATATGCCGAGGTCTCTGAAGCAGATGAACTCTACTGTTCCATGTGTCTTGTGAAAATCTGAGTGGATTTTCCAAATTACTCTGGCAATTATTCCCACTTCTCTATAGATGTACTTGAGTAGAGCAGTGGCGTAGCGAGGTCGGGTGTCACCCGGTGCGGCACTTAATGGTGTCACCCCCCCCCCCTCGCTACGCTCCTGGAGTAGAGCCATGCAAATGTAACATGAAAACATTTTCTAAGCGATCGAATGCCAATTTACTAAAAAACAACTAGGCCTATATCTGTACAATATTTTGTTCTACAATGACCAATAGCTGTATAGAAATAAAGTCATTAGTTTAAAAAATGTAATCACTCTAACATTCATTACTACTTGGTTTCACGATTGACGCTATTCATATCCCTGTACGGATAATAATAATTAGCACAGTGTTATACATTATTTGGCCTAAGTTACTGGTCTCTTCTTTATAATATGTACACATTGGAACTGTGATATTTTTTTTTGTTCCGTTTACAATACAAAATTGCTTCAAAGTAAAATAAACCGAACTGTTTTGTTAAAATAATTTTTTAAGAGGTAAGAATTACCTACTGCCCTTACGTCTGGTTTAAAGCCAAGGCTCTCTATTTTGGTTTAAATATAAATAAACCATATTAATTAAGCTAATTTATAATGAAATAAAATTCTTACTCACAAATTCTTCACGACTACGTAAATTAGAAATATAAAAAAATGAAATAATGCTAATAAAGAAATAGAATAAATTATAAATTCTATTGATGATCTGACGGCAATATATATATATATAATATATATATATATATATATATATATATATATATATATATATATGTATATATATATGTGTGTGTGTGCATTAATACCACACTTCAGATCGTCTAGCTCTATCAACATAATATCAGGTTGACAAATTGTGATTTTAAAACAATTGTTCGTCTCCAACCAATAACAAGAACGTAAAAACATACGTCTTCAGAAGATGAACTTTCTCATCGTTATATGTTTCCTCATCCAGCTTGCAGGTAGTGTAATCCTTGTTAACAGTTTATGTTACAACTTACATATAGTGTATCGCTGTTTTATCTGATTGTTTTACCATACAGTCATATTTCATTGTATATCGTTCTATTCTATTTGAAATGCAGCGTATAAAACAACACTTATCTAAACATCTAACAGCTTTCTCCAGTAGTTGCAACATTACCTATGGAAGATATTGTTACTTTATAAGCGTGGAGGGAGCCAGGTGGCTGGAAGCAAAAGTAAGAAAAATTTCGTTAACATAATATAGTTGTCCAAATTTGCGTTTCATTATTAAAATTATGTTTATAGAATATTTTGTTTTCACCAACTCAACAGTGTTCTCTATTGCAATATGTAAAATATTTGCATGCCAGCTTTGACACAGCTAGTCTGAGGCTGCAATAAATTAGCTTACAAAAACGCAGCAACTCGTAGAATATTTATTTTTAATGTACCCGTCAACTAACTATTGTAAACATCGTATTTTTAAATATGAACAGTCAGTATAATACGCGTACATATGTCTCTCTCTCTCTCTCTCTCTCTCTCTCTCTCTCTCTCTCTATATATATATATATATATATATATATAGGTGTGTGTATTTTAATATAATACAGAAATCGTGTACGGATCGAAATTACAACTTTGTCAAATTTACCACATTTGAAGAACTGGCTCAATTTACCATTCAAGCAAGAACATACGGTTAGTTACACAATGCACTTGTAATGTCAGTATTCCAAATTCCATGACGTTTTGTGTCACAAGCGTAGTGCAAATTATGGTATACTCCACAAATAACAAACCTATTAGTTAACCTGTGAAATAATCAGACTCTTTATTTCTAAAATGTTTGACGTCTTATGATAGGAAGGTTTTTCGACAAAAAGGCAATCCTATTAAGTAAAGCTTGTGACAATTTAAAATAAATAGGCCTACACCAGGGGTCGGCAACCTTTTGAAGCGGAAGAGCCAAAAGTTACAATTTGCAAAATTCCCCTGGTTTTAAAGAGCCACTAACATTTTTTTTAATTCAAATATTTTTTTTTTATTAAAATTATTAGTATTTGTTCAAGGAGCTGGAGAGCCGCATTTTGATATCAAAAGAGCCGCATGCGGCTCGCGAGCCGCAGGTTGCCGACCCCTAGCCTACACTGCTATCGTGTAAGTGGGCCTACGCCAAATTACTGATAAACACTTGCCCTAAAGTCGTTTGGCTTAAGCCAATTTATCGAAAGACACTTGCCCAATTGTCGTTTATCTTAAGGCTGCTTTTTCGAAAAGACACTTGCCCAATTGTCGTTTATCTTAAGGCTGCTTTTTCGAAAAGACACTTGCCCAATTGTCGTTTATCTTAAGATGGCTTTTTCGAAAAGACACTTGCCCGAAAGCAACGAATGCCGGATTGGACTTTTACCTGAATGCGACTAACAGAGCTTCTTCCAGGCATCTCTTCCGTGGGGGGGGGGGCTTAGGGCCCCCCACACCGAAAAAAATCTACCGCCCCCCCCCCCCCCCCCCCCCGAACGAAATGAAATTCATATAATTTATATAGAAATATATACTTTTAACAGTGTCCGTGTCCGTCCCCCCTCGAAGAAAGTCGACCGTCCCACCGAAAAATTTCAAGTGCCCCCCCCCCCCCCGGAGAAAAAAGTCTGGAAGAAAGACTGGCAACTAAATGACTGTGTGCGTCAAATGCACGTAAAGATATTTTCCCGAACCCGTGAGCCCAATAGACGAAAGCCTGGGAAAGTATTAATTGTATATATTTCCAAGTAGACATCCATAAGAAATTTAAACGTCATTTTTTGAGAATCCAAACCATTCTAAGTATTTGAAACAATGCATTATCAAATAGAAATTATAAAAAAAAAATATTAATATTTACATATACAATTTGTTTAAAATTTCCTAAATGAATCTTAATTTTTTATCAAGCAATCGCCGTACAAGTTGTCTAAAATAGTGAACGTTAAATAAAGACATAGAAGTCTACATTTAGATTTTAAATTCGCCGTGTACACCGTAATGATATCTATCTATATATATAATTCTCTTCTTCGAGCCGTTAGAAAACAAGCTGCAAACGCTCTCCCTACCTCCCCACCCCTACATGGTTTTAGTGAGCTGTGTTCACTCTAAATGTTTACAAGCAGAGCCAACGATTTTAAACGTAGGGGGGGGGGGAGGAGGAGGGGGGGAGGGAAGGAAGGGGGGGGGGGGTTATGGTCCTTAACGAGCTACTTATAGTGTTTTAAAGAAATATTTTCAGTGTCAGCGTTGGTACTGTCGAATTCACAAATTATGAATTATTGAAAATTAGAAACAACTAAATAGCGGCGTATGTTATGCCGCGGGCCGGCTCGTATATATAAATAATTCTCTTCTGGAAGCCGTTAGAAAACAAGCTGCAAGCGCCTCCTTACAGTCCCCTCTCTTTCTCTCTATCACTACCACCCCCACCCACCCCCACATGGTCTGGTGAGTTGTGGTCACGCTAAATTAATTGTTTACAAATCGTAGAGCAGGGTTTAGTGACGGCTATTAGGGGCAGATAATTTAGTTTCAAACGATGTTAAACTTACAGGAGGTAACTAAGAGGAGGCTGCTTTCACGGGGGGGGGGGGGGGGTAGGGTCGGGGTTAGGGGAAAGGGGAGGGGTTAGTGTTTTAAAGCAAATATTTTCAGTGGCAGTATTGGTACTGTCGAATTCACAAATTATGAATTACTGAAAAGTAGAAAATAAAACAACTAAATAGCGGCGTATGATACGCCGCGGGTCGGCTCGTATAATATAAATCGCTATGTAGTGTGTCAGTCCGTCCTGGACATAGCACCTAGAAACATACAAGTAAACAAAACCACATGTTGTGCATTTTACTTGCATCGTATTGTCTTAGCAATGGAGTAGGAGTTTGTGTTTTCTTTTGCGTTTGCGTGTTGCGTGTTCCGTTTGCGCTGTGTTTTTGTTTTTGTTTGAGTTTGTGTTTTCATTTGTGTTTGTATTTGTGTTTGTGTTTATGTTTGGTTTTGTTCAGTTCCCATGTTGGTACTTTTTAAAAAGATCCATCGTGGCAAGCACTTGTATGAAGCTAGTTGTAATATAGCCATCGCACTACGGTGGTTAAAGAAGCTGTTTAAACCATAAATTAAAAGACTGCTACATGATCTACATGTTATATTTTTGAACAGATGCCACAGTAATCGAATATAACACCAAAAGAAAACCACGTTGCAAGAAACATCCAATCTCTCTATCTGCGTTATGTAACAAATCACTTATGTTAAAACCTTTTAAAAACAAAGCATACTGCTTTGCTTCATTTATGTTTTAGAACAAATTTTGCTTATTAAATTACATAAGCCTATACAAATTAACCATTTACTAAGTTTTACACTCTAGCTAATTAGAAACAACAATGTTCAATATATATTTTTTTTAATTATTAAAAATCAGAAGTGTTCCTTCTTTCTTAAATCTGGGGGGGGGGGGGGGGTAGGATAGGTGTCTGGTTGCACGTCTGATTTCTCGATATTCTTAAGTTCACATCATGTAAAACAAACTAGTGACCAATAAGATATACATAAATATATATATATATATATATATATATATATATATATATATATATATATATATGTATATAATGTTATTTTGTATTTTGTCAAAAAATAACTTGAAACAAACTAGAAAGCAATAATATTCAGTTGATGTTACGTTTTATTTTGTGTAGCGCCAATGCAAGGGAAAGATTTCTTCTGGGCAGGTGTAAGTACCTTTTATTCCAATGGGCCCGATCTCCGGCAGGCGAACGATAGCACTGCTGATGCCGCCATTACAGAAAGTCCCACAGCTAAAATAAACGACTCGTGTACAATGGTGGATAAAAGGAATGCCAAAGTTACAGGATCCGACTGTCTCCTCAAGCTACCGTATGTGTGTCAGATGAAAGGTACATTTCCATAATACAACATGTCTGTTGGAAATATTTTATAAAAATGCTATTTTTGTGCTTAAAAAATCGTCGTTGTTCTCAAAATGCAATCAATATAGATCACGAATTACAGTTTTAATAAACTAATAAAAAGTCATAATTACCAGTGATTTTCTTATCTGAGGATATGTCCCCGTTACGTGCGGCATCTAATTGGCCAATGACAAAACGGCCCCGCCAAAAGGGCCAGCGACAAAAGAAAACCCCGTCACATACGTTCCAGAAAAATAGAGTCCCATCATTTAGGCTCCCG
The DNA here is from genome assembly GCF_028476545.2 of Physella acuta. Classification (NCBI taxonomy): domain Eukaryota; kingdom Metazoa; phylum Mollusca; class Gastropoda; family Physidae; genus Physella; species Physella acuta. The sequence continues at coordinate 163,435 of NW_026732441.1, forward strand.
ACAAAAAGCCCCCGTTATTAAGACTCACGACAAAACGATATCCGACCAATAGTCTCCTTTCATTTTTAGCTAGACAAAAGGGCCCTTGTGTTTCCATAAAGATTAGGTCTTCTCGCAAAGGTCGAAATTGAATATGACACCTGAAAGTGGGGCCACTACATCAATACTATTTATAATAAGCTGAGCCAACACTCTAATCTAACACATGCATTTCCTGTTTCGGCAAAAATACACCGTCAAAACGGTCCGGGACAAATCGGCCCCGTCAAAACGGCCCAGTCAAAATAGCCCTGCCAAAAGGGCCCTGACTTATCGTCTCCCGTCAAATTGACTCCCGTTATATTGACTCGCGACATATAGGTTCCCAACAAATTGACTCCTGGCTTATTGGCTCCAGACAATTAGGGAAAAACGACTGGTCATTTTTTACCCATTTCTAGATTTTTCCTGGATATGGCGTTTCTCTGTCACCTCATAGCATATCAAGGGGAGTCGTTTGGCAAAAGTTTTTTTTTCGATATATAGTTAATATAAAGATAATTCGTGGACTTAGTGGCCGACCGGCACCCACCCCGGTGTTCTACAGCCCCCCCCCCACCGCCGTAGAGATGCCTGGAAGAAATTGTGCACTACGTGTTTCACCAGAAGTTCGCGTGTGGGACGAGCCTTCCCTACGCTCCACGCTGTGGCTATAACGATAAGAACGGAAGGAATGACACACTACCTGAGGGTTTATATTATAGAGAATATACATATTCATATACATACACATATACACATACATTTTCACATTTTCAGTAATCAATGTTGGGGATTGTTTCAATGGATGGTTCAGTCACCAATGTCAGTATAGTGAGTATTCTAATGTTTAGGTATTAGCTCACAATTAACATTACTAATGCATACACTTTTTACCTACACGTAGGCAACTTTACTATAACATGTTTACTAATATGTGTAGTTTAAGTATTACAATATTTATCATAACTTTGAAAGATTTGCTGTTGTTGCATTTGTGTTTATTGTAAGTATTAGATTGTAACTCCTATATACTTCCAACAAATTCTTCTTCGTGAGTATCTTAAGACTGGCGGAGAGTGGGCTGGGGATAGAGGGAAGCAATTAACGACTTCTACAAATGTAAATAGAAAAAAATGTTATTTATTCAATTTATGTCTAACGATTATGCTTTTATGCTGTTCTATGTTCTATATTTGCACATTCCAACAGGGGATTTGATAACAGCAGTAAAAACGATAGAACCTCCTGACTTCCTTTATACAAACAATCGCAACTGCACGCCAAGAGACACGTTAGAAGTAACATTTAAAAGAATGATTTACTTCAAATCATTGCAACTATTCTTTAAGAAAAAAGGTTATTTTACATTTAAAAATATAGCTTCTTCACTACACACTCACAAAAGCAAACGCACGTACATTAATAAATACTTGAGAATATATATATATATATATATATATATATATATATATATATATATATATATATATATATATATATATATAAGAGAATGATTAGACATTTTGTAAAATAAATAAACAATAATTTTGAAATCAAAGTTGCGGTAATGTATATGTTAGTTATAAAACAAAAATACGTGGCATTAGAAAAAAAGTCAGTGTAAGATTATTTCCGGGTCTCACAAAATATTGTACATCTAAACGTAGTTAATGTGGTAAACATTGCATGTTACGTAAATTAAATGTATGATTTTACAGAGAAGCTCCACAACACGACATTGGTGTTTACATTGTCAGACGGAACAAAAACAGACTGCGAAGATAGTTTAACATATTGGGTGGATAGCCTCACTTTGGAAGTTCAATGTACGATACATATGTTTATAATCCACGTGAAAGTCAATTTATATTTTAAAGCATCAATTTGCAATGTAGCATTCAACGGAGGTAAGTGATTTAGGTTATATGTTAGTCCGTCATGATTGAATTGATTTCTGTAAAATGTGCCATAATTCAGAGGCTTTACGCGTTTGCATTGCGTTAATTTGTTATAGGTTTTAATTACAAGATAGTATATGCACTCTGTAATTAGTTCACACTTTTCTCTCTCTCTCTCTAACTTTCTCGTATACTTGGTAACGAGCAAGTATTTGTAATAGTGCAAAAAAAAATGTAAATACAATTTTGCAGCTAAGGCAACTTTAGGCTCCCCTACTTTATACAGAATTCATATGACACATTGTCATCGTTAAAATATATAACTCGGGATTTGGACAATTTTTTGACATTTTTTGAGAAATTTTGACGTTTTGAGAAATGTTGACAAATCTTGACGTTTTATAACTTTCCGGAGCGGAAAAAATATTTTAAAAAAAATGTGTTTTTGTGTTTGTGTGTGTGAGTGTTTGCGTGAATGTGTCTGTGTCTGTTTGTGTGTCTGCGTCTCTGTGTGAGTGTGTGTAATGGGTAAATGTTGTTTGCTGGTCCCATTAGGGTCAATCTCACTATTAGTATTACAAATGAAAACAGCAAAAACTAACAAACAAATGAGGTAAAAATACAATGTCTATGTTATTTGTAAAGTCAATTGCGTTTTTCCCAACGAACGGGATTTACGATTATCAATTACCGAAGAAATCCATTTTTCCAATCAAGCTTAATACAGTGTTACAGCCGATGTCAAACAATTCGTAGCAAAAGTATAATTTTGGAAAGCATTATATTTTTACAATTTTTTTTCTTGTTTATTGTTGTTTATTGCTTTCTCGTTTTGTCTTGAATGATGTGTCATCCTTCACGGTTTAAACTTGCCAGCAACATTTCGTTCGACTGATTTCTTTAAAACTTGGCCCGTGAGTCACAATCCGATGACAATACAATGTAACATGTAATTCGACTTAAGAATTAATTAGTTTCCTATTCAATAAACCTGTTCAGCACTATTATACCTATATTCTTCTTCTTCGTTCTTAATACCTGCATTGTGTTTGATCATTTTGGGGAGTTAATGTTTAACTCATGCTACTCTACGCTATTAACATTTTTGAAGTATTAATATTTTTAAAATTATAACGTTTTAAAAACATGATTCCAAAATAGTAATTTAAACAAAATCCAATCGCAAATAATCTACTCGTGTGCGAGTTGAACCCCAAGACTCACTCACCGAACCCCGGGGTTCGATCGGAATCATCTTAAGAACAGGGGTCGGCGTGGTCGAGTCGGTAAAGCTCATGGTTGCTAAACCGAAAAGTCTCGAGTTCGAACCCTCGGGCAGATGAGGCTCGTTAGCTGGGGACAGCCGCTCTTCTAGGAGAGACAACTCCAAAATTAAACAACTGCTGCCTTGTAATTTGTTCTTGGTTGGACAAAGGCTATGGAAGCAAATCCAAAAAGAAAAGCAGGCTGAAATCGGAGTCAATGGCCTCTATGGCGCATAACCAGTTGACACGTAACGCTTAATTGTGTTGGAGGCGTGGTCGAGTCGGCAAAAAGCTCATGGTTGATAAATTCGAACAAAGTCTCGAGTTCAAACCCACTGGTAGATAAATTTCGATCCCCTTCAACACTAATAATTAAGAACGAAGAAGAAGAAGAAGATCTTAAGAACCATATAAATATAAAAATAAATATAAATATAAAAATAAATAAATAAATATATATATATATATATATATATATATATATATATATATATATATATATATATATATATATATATATATATATATATATATATGTATATATATATATATATATATATATATATATATATATATATATATATATATATATATTTATATATATGTATGTATATATATATGTGTGTGTGTGTATATATATATATAAACACTTTATTTAATTATTATCTTTATATTTTGACATTATGTTTCAATAATTGTAATCTATTTTCTGCCGTAATTTACCAAACATTTGCAATAGTATTAACGGAATGTTAACGCAATTTTTGTTTTTAATTATACATATATTAAGTATATTTTAAAAACTGTATACTTATTATTGGAACATTAATCATTTATTAACCTACTCTTTTAAATGTTGCAGTAAAACAAACTATAGCTTTTTACAATCAAATACAAACATTGCATTTATTTCGTGAATACATTCATAACAGGAAGAAATGTAATCTCTGAAGGGGACGTCAGATTTTTTGCTGATGGGGAAAAACAGACGATGGAAAACAAGGAAGTGCAAAAGACATATGATAAAGACTTAACGAACTGTCTGTTCATTCAACAACCTGGCGTGGCATTCACGTGGGTGACGACTTATTCAGACTTGATATTCATTCATGAAATTGTTATTTACACTAATGGTAAGAACAAAACCATGTATGTCTGTTTCTCAGTTCTGACACATATGTATAAATTTATAGCTTTCAACCATACAAAAATAAACTTTGTTGTTTGTTTGTAAACATTAATGGGTGAAATGGAAAAGCCGGTATAATCCGGCAATAGATACACGTTTTTGATAAAAACGGCTCGGATTTTGAGAAAAGAAATAACAGCGAAAATGTCCTGGTAAATGCTGTTTATAAGAGGAATCGGAAATAAAGCAAACTAATCTTCCGTAACTTGACAACACCATACATTTAATAACACCTACACTACGGGCCTAGTACATTTGTATTTAATATCGTCCACCTAACTGAATCTGTAAGAGATCATACCTGTTCACAAATAAGCAGAATAAAGTACCACTCCCATTCCAGGGTAACAACTGAAAAAGTGAAATGAACCATCTTATAAATTTCTTCCTCCCACTAAAACGGTATATTTTAGAAATTTAAGATAACGGAGTTCACTTACAAATTTAAAGTAATCTAAGTATTAATTCTTTTGAAAATAAACCGTAGTGATCTCCCCTTAACTTTCTCGAATATTCTAATATAAAACTACGAGGGATGGCAACTCAGGACATAAACAATATTCGTAATCCATTTTTAATTACTTAAACTTTTTATAATAGAATGGAATCTCGTAAAAAACAAGAATTGCACACCTAGTGAACGCCTAATAAAATGTGCATAATAGTGCGCAATATTATGAGTACTTTATAAATTTACATGCGTTTTTTTGAGAAATCGGAAATAGCGTAAATTAGTAGTTCCGGTCAACGGAAATTACTCAATATTTGACAGGAGGTAGAAAATTGGACCTTTTACTTACATTTGAAATTTCATTTATCTATCTGAAACAGTACTCAAGTTATAGGCTTTTTAATATTTCAAAGTAGGAAAAGTACCACTTCCGGTTATCGGAAATCGCTCCAACGTTGATCAGGATCTACGATTTAGATAAAATACTTATATATGAAATTTCATCAACCTAGCTGTAACGTTACTCAAGTTATCATGTTTACACACAGACAGACACACACACAGACAGACACACAGACATACGGACAAGATAGCAAAATTATGTTTTTCCGTATCAGTGAGGTGTAATGCGTCGAGATTTGTAGAAATCTCGATTTTTTTTGTACGATTACAAGACTTTCTCTACACTTTGTATATATGAGAAAGTAAAAATCCTAATTGAAATGGTGTTCAGAGTAGGCTACCGTTTTTCCACGGAAATAGAATAAACTTCGAATACAGTTTGCCGGAAATATTTTAAAAGATGGCAGAAACCTGAGTATGCAAACGTCATCAATTCTGTATTGGTAACTATGACTTTTTTGTAAGAGTTATGATATAAAGGGTTTGCGTTGATCTTATATTGAAATTTCTTCAAACTGACTAAAGCGGTGTTTAAATATCAGAATTGGGGTAGGAATCGCCTTTCACTTCTAGGAAAAGAAAATCCTTCAACAATTAACATAAGTCTACAAAAAATATTGTGTCATATTTATCTATGTAATTCCGTCATTCTAACTCACACGGTTCTTTAGCAATCGTGTTCACAGAAACATATACACAAAAGACACGAACGCATACACGATTTAAAAAAAAAAGGCTGTCTTCGGTAGGTTTCAAATGTCAACACGATCAATATCTTGTGTTCCGATTGTAAAGAATGTATCTATACTAACTCTGTCTACGGAATCCGATCGTTATTTTATAAAGTGTTTCACAGGGTTTTCAATAATTGTTTCATACGTGTACTATAACTGTGTGGTTTTTTTTTACTAACCTGCGTTTTGCAATGTTACTTACTTAAGTATTATGTAAATAATCACTGTGTTACTTTTTATTGAGAAAAAGCTTTATTTTAAAATAATTTAGAATTTTTCAAGACACAATTTCTCCTTGAACTTTGGGACTTTGACGAAGAAGCCCTCTTTAACTACACGTCCAATGGGACAGAGGCTATTCACACTATCATCTTCGATGGAGAGTATGAGGTTAAAACAATTATGATAACAAGTGTAGGAAACCTGTCGCTTTGTGAAATTCAAGTCTTTGGTGGTAAATATATACTTTTAAAATTATTGACAACTATAAATCTCCACTTTGATGGGAGGGTGGAGAGTAAAGCAAGAAGCGACTATTATTTTGTTTGAATATTGGCGCGAATATATATATATATATATATATATATATATATATATATATATAATTCTCTACATACACATATATACATATTATATTATTACATAGAAGATTTTTTACTTCTAATCAACCACAAACAATAGCCATACCATAAAGGAGGGGTCTCCAAACTACGGCCCGCGGGCCGGATGCGGCCCTCGAAGACCTCTCATCCGGCCCGCGGAGATCTTTTTGTCCAAGGAAAAATCGTTTGTTGGTGATGGCTGAAGAACTTTGCCCAGAAAATTCAAAGACAAGCCTGGAAGAAAGTGGCCCCCGAACTGAAATTTGATAGTTAATGCGGCCCTCGGAATGAAAAGCTTGGAGACCCCTGCCCTAAAGAATAAACATGGACATAAGAAAAAAAAACCCAGTAACATGGACATAAGAAAAAACAGTAACATGGACATAAGAAAAAACAGTAACATGGACATAAGAAAAACAGTAACATGGACATAAGAAAAAACAGTAACATGGACATAAGAAAAAACAGTAACATGGACATAAGAAAAAACAGTAACATGGACATAAGAAAAAACAGTAACATGGACATAAGAAAAAACAGTAACATGGACATAAGGAAAAACAGTAACATGGACATAAGAAAAAACAGTAACATGGACATAAGAAAAAACAGTAACATGGACATAAGAAAAATTAGTAACATGGACATAAGAAAAAAACCCAGTAACATAAACATAAGAAAAGACAGTAACATGGACATAAGAAAAGACAGTAACATGGACATAAGAAAAAACAGTAACATGAACATAAGAAAAGACAGTAACATGGACATAAGAAAAAAAACCCAGTAACATGAACATAAGAAAAGACAGTAACATGGACATAAGAAAAGACAGTAACATGGACATAAGAAAAATTAGTAACATGGACATACGAAAAAAACAGTAACATGGGCATAAGAAAAAAAATCAGTAAGATTGACATAAGAAAAAAACCAGTAACATTGACATAAAAAACAGTAACATGAACATAAAAACAAAGACAAAAACGAATATAGACACGAACGTGAGCGTAAACGTGAACATTCATGCGCGAAAACACGAACCCAAACATGAATTCGCACATAAGATGAAAATGGAAACAAACATAAACATGAACATGATCATGAATACGTATACGTGTACGTGTATGTGTACGTGTAATTGCACGTGTAGGTGTACGTGTATGTGTATGTGTAGGGTTATGAGTATGTGCATGTGCATGAGTTATTGCATGTTCATGGGTGTGTATGGTTACATGCATGTATATGCCGTGGCGTAGCGAGGTCGGGTGTCACCCGGTGCGGCACTTAATGGGGTCACTCCCCAGAGGCGTAGCGACCCTTCCCTGGGACAAACGTTCAAGTTTTCGATTTGCACCACCCCCCCCCCCCCCACTCAAACTTTCGATTTGCACTCCCCCCCTCAAGTTTTTCTCTATATATTTTGCTATTTTTCGCCTTGGTGTCACACACCCTAAATGGTGTCACCCGTTGCGGTCCGCACCCCCGCACCCCCTCCTCGCTACGCCCCTGTATATATGTGTATGTTTATGTATATGTATATAGGTGTAAATGCTGTACAATTCTTTTTTTACAGAATGTCCTAAGGGAATGTACGGGACTTCTTGTAAGCAACACTGCCTCATCATGTGTTTAAATCATGACTGTCAATTTACTGGGGCCTGCAAATTGTGTGAACCACACAGACAAGGGCTGCATTGTATGGAATGTAAGTTTGTATACACAACACCAAAACATGAACCAAACAAATACGGGCTGTATTGTGTGGAATGTAAGTTTGTATACACAACACCAAAACATGAACCAAACAGATGCAGGCTGTATTGTGTGGAATGTAAGTTTGTATACACAACACCAAAACATGAACCAAACAGATACATGCTGTATTGTGTGGAATGTAAGTTTGTATACACAACACCAAAACATGAACCAAACAGATACAGGCTGTATTGTGTGGAATGTAAGTTTGTATACACAACACCAAAACATGAACCAAACAGATACAGGCTGTATTGTGTGGAATGTAAGTTTGTATACACAACACCAACACATGAACCAAACAGATACGGGCTGTATTGTGTGGAATGTAAGTTTGTATACACAACACCAAAACATGAACCAAACAGATGCAGGCTGTATTGTGTGGAATGTAAGTTTGTATACACAACACCAAAACATGAACCAAACAGATACATGCTGTATTGTGTGGAGTGTAAGTTTGTATACACAACACCAAAACATGAACCAAACAGATACAGGCTGTATTGTGTGGAATGTAAGTTTGTATACACAACACCAAAACATGAACCAAACAGATACAGGCTGTATTGTGTGGAATGTAAGTTTGTATACACAACACCAAAACATGAATCAATTGTATATTCTTTCTATATAGTAAGCTACAGCTAAAACGTCTACCATAATTGGGTGTGTTTCAGAATTACACCACTTGGCATGGTGGCTAACTCGCCACTCTTTAAGACCGTAACGACGCTCCCAGCGGTCGGTCCGCCGGCCTGCCATACCGTAACGACGCTCCCAGCGTCGGATAAAAGTTTCTCTATTTAATTCGTTGTTTTTCGAAATCCATGTTTTTAATCGTAAATCTAGGTCATGATAACGCTAAAACGACCATTTTTCCTTGTATTTACTTCTTGTAGTTTTCTCGTTAGATCGATTTTGTATTTTATAGAATTTTTGTTGTAAACCAACTCGAAAAACGGCATTTTTTAACACTGCGGAATACCGATCAGCGGCCGCGTCTAAACGTTTACGTCGCCGCATTATAAAATTAACGAAAATTAAAGTATTTATACTAAGACTAATCCGATCCATGATTTTTGTAGATAAATGGACGTACTTTCGTTTTCTATGAATAAGAACGCATGAAAAGTTATTCTTATTATTAATTTTCCCGACAGAAGCGTAATTTTTGTACGAAAAAAAACAACTCTTTATTTTCTCTTCTTTAAAACTAAGTAATTATCTTTCTTCAATAAATAAATAATTCCTTAAAATTTATATCAGTGTGTAGGGTATTCAATTACGATTAATTTTTATCATTAATGTGTGGGGTTTAAATTAAAGGATAAAATGATATGGGTCATTTAGCCGCAGGGGTACTGAAAAAAAATGAGGGAAAAAAAATAATTCCGGTAAAACTTGAAAATAATTACGGGCTTAAAGAGATAACGTACAATTAAGAAAAAAAATATCCACAATGGGAAGCTAATGTCTACTATAAAGTAAAATTAAGCAACACATTATTTTTCTAACAAACAACGATTTATAAGAAATATATAAGGCCTGAAATATATCATAAAAAGAACACAATTTGCTTTTCTGCTTTGTTATTTTAACTTATTAGATCTTCTTTTTATTTTGCCAACATTTCTCCAACAAAGCTAAGTAGACTAAGTTCTAGTTCTGTTTTCTCCTGAATTAAACCATTATATTCTCGAATTAGAGGATATGACAAGCACACACTATTGAATGTTGTTAATAGTTTTCGAACCTAATAAAAATAAAAAAGACATCGTTAAAGCTAAATTAACATAACATTTTATTTATTTCGAAATCGACAAAGAACAAAAACAAGTACATATTAAAAAATATAAACAATAGTATAGTAAGTTTTAGTATAATATCGATGAACTGAAAGTTAAAATAAAGGACATATTATATATATATATATATATATATATATATATATATATATATATATATATATATATATATATATATATATATTTATATATATATATATATATACATACATATATATATATATATATATATATATATATATATATATATGTATGTATGTATATATATATATTTATTAGTGATTTGTGAAATATATGGTGTTTATCTGCAACTAAGAACTATAATATGTGCGTGTGTTTACCCATACTGTTTTTTTTTATAGACGTCGAAATTTTGTGTCTTTACGTATAATTCTTGATACTGATATTTTTCTCCGTGGGAGGGGGGGATAAGCCACATATAATTCTTTACCTCACCCAACCATGCGGGACACCACGCACCACTACGACTCTTTAACCCTCCTCCCGCCCCCCTCCCTCGCTCTCCAGGCATGCGCAACTGTGTGTACCCACCCACCCCATTTGGACAACTGTGTCTTTCAGAAAATTTTCACCCGCCACTAAATAGCGGCGTATGCTAGGCCGCGGGTCGGCGTGTATAATAATAAACAACCTTTTACACAACAAAACAGAAAAGCGTGTGTTGCTATTTTATGTATCGAATATATAAATACTTAAATTTAGTTAAAGAATCACACTTTTCTATTTAAATAACGGTTCATTTATCATATATTAAAAGAATAGTTTATTTTCTCTTTTATAGTGCATAATTAAATAAAAACTTGTATTAACACGCTTTATATGATTGTTTTTGTATTGACCTAAACATTTGATTCATTTATCATAAATCATTTTTAATTTTTTTTTCTCAAAACGTTGTTTAAAACTCTAACTTATATTTTCCCCAGTCTTAGAAAATCCGAACCATAGGATAACGAGTACAGAGCGAATAGTGAAACCAGAATCTAAATCCGAAGTTGGACACTCGGCGCCACATATGACAACCTTACTATTTGTTCTATTAATCATACCGCTTTTAATATTACTAGCTATTTGCAAAAGATCTAGGTAAATATAACATGACAATTTTAATGATATATCGCAATACATATTTTCACAATACGCCTTATGGCATTTGTTTTTTACTGATAAAGCATGATTGGCAATTATTTTTTAATGGTCTAACATTTGTTAATTTGAAAGAAATATTTAGAATCAAAACACTTTTATTAGTTATGAATAGTTTTTTTTAAAATATTAAATCGTAACATCATTGCAGACGATCAAATCAAGTCTACGAATAAGAAAAGAGGATATTTCCTGAAAATAAGGTTTATGTTTCTTTTTTTATACCGTAAAAAAATAAACTAGGCATTTATTTAAAAAAAAAAAAAGACTGCTTATGAATTTTGCATTTCTTACACTGTAGTTGACTGCCGATTAAATGGTCTAACATAAGAAAAACGCTTGGTACAAAATTGTCTCCTCAGATGTTCACACGCAACCTACTGGTTACAGAATCACACAGGAGATGTGTCCATCATTTGCTGTGGAAATAAATGTTGTGCATATAAATAACATTTTGTTATATATATATATATATATATATATATATATATATATATATATATATATATATATATATATATATATATAGGGCCAACATACTGCTAAATTCCAGATTGTGTATATAAGTCTACGTTTTTTAAATTTTTTAAATTTTTAAAATTTTTTCTTATGTCAGTATAGCTTGATAAAAGCGTATGCACGCTGTGTGGAATTTTTAAAATACGTAGAGAAAAATGTTTTCTTTTTCAAACAGTGCCTGGTTTTTTAAATTTTACTTTATATAGCTGACTTTAATTTTTATATTAAATTATATATCATGATAGTGATAACATAATTCAACGATTGTTAATTATTCTCCAAACGCAATACTTTTAATATTTTTTTTAATACTTTAAAATGTTTTATCAGAGAGTTTACCAACATTCCTGTATTAGTTTTACATATAGGAGTCGGATTTCAAAGTATGTATTAATTTTAGTCCACTAAACATTGAATAACCTTCAACTTAAGCCCTTTCAAACTGTTAAGCGAAAATTGAAATATTCCTAGAATTTAACTTAAATTATAAACATACATACCTAAATATAATAGAGAAAAAAACAAAAGCTTTATATTTATATGATTATTCTTTATATTTAATCAAATTTAAAACTGAATAGAGCTTAAAAATGATCTTTTAACCCAATTCATAAAACTTAAATGTAAAAACAAATGTAGATGTTTAGTTAAAAAAACATTTTAAATAGAACATAGATCACTGTAAGATAACAAATATAGCATAAATCAAGCTAACAACACACAAAAAAAGCAATTGTACAAAACCATTATTAAATCCTAGATTTTACACTGCTCTTAAAATTTAACTACAAATCTGAACTTATCATAAACCCTAACAAAAAATGTATAACATCATAAATTAATAACAATTAGAAATATTATGAAACTTCTTTGACTCAAATTCTAAAACGTATTAACATATACATCAATTTTGCTGCATATTATTACGTTCTATTTTTAGCCTCATTGTTCATTTTACAACCGACAAAGTAATAATATCATACCTACATTGAACATCCTAATTATCATGAACAAAAACACTAAACTTAAATTATATACAAGTAATTACATATAATCTATAACATTAACTCAATAGTATACTTTCTTTCAACATATACATCCCGCAAAACCAACGAAACATCTTGAAATTGTATAACTAAATAAAAAAATCATAAGTAAAATACTTTGACGTAATAAGGCTAGTTAAATAAGCTTGTATATATTTTAATACAAATGAAACTTGAATATATACGTTCAAACAATAATTTTAGATTCTAATGGAATCGAAATTATGTATTATACAAAAAAATTACAATAATGCATTCACATCTAACGACAATAGGTCATATTGTCAAAAAGCTACAAAACATAAACTGGTTAATTCTCACTTCTACGAAAGCTTACCATAATAAATACAACTGTGTTGTGTTAGATTGGTCAAAGAGAAGTTTTTCTGTTAATTTTTCTAGACACTTTTATACATGTTTGATAAAGTTGTTTGCGGACGGCGTGGTCTAGCGATGGGGCGCTAGACTGCTAACCCGATAGAAATGTAGTTCGAATCCGGGATCAAGTGAGTTGAACGTTCCTGAGTCCCATAGTGCTGACCACATTATCCGTTTAAATTCCGTTTTCACAAAACATATGAACTCAACTTCATCTGCCTAATGGATCTTTAGGTCTAAATAGGAATCTTTACTAATTAAAGTAGGTTATAATTCAGGTACATAGATACTATTTACATACTGTTCATTATAATTGTATGTTCTATGTGTTGCTATACCATGTTCATACAATTTTAATTCAATGTGTAAATATGTTAATTGGTAGTAAGATGTACATGACAAGGGCTACTGTTTGCCCACATTGAAGACAATTAGCCTTTTAAAATCATTTTATAAACTCTAGTAACTTCACATTTTAAGTCAGCAGGTAATCACTTAAACTAGCTATATTTGATAACCCAAATACTATAATTTTTTAAACCCTAACGCAAAACCCAGAACGTGATCTTATCTCAACCTCTGTACACTTTAGTCAGTCCAAATGTTTATAATACAGGAATACACACTGACCATCAACACAGGAATACACACTGACCATCAACACAGGAATACACAATGCCCTACAACACAGGAATACACACTGACCATCAAAACAGGAATACACACTGACCATCAACACAGGAATACACAATGCCCTACAACACAGGAATACACACTGACCATCAAAACAGGAATACACAATGACCATCAACACAGGATTACACAATGCACTACAACACATGAATGCACACTGAACTATAACACGGGAATACACACCGACCTATAACACATAAATACACACTTTACCATAACACAGATATACACATTGACCTTCAGCACAGGAATACAAACTGACCTATAACACAGGAATACAAACTGGCCTATAACACATGAATGCACACTGAACTATAATAACAGATATACATACAAACATATAACACAGGGATACACATTTACATATAACACTTAACAAGTCACCAATCCATGTGAATTTGTTGAATGTGCTCTACTATATGTGAAAAATGATTTATTTGCTTTTTACTTAATTTCTATGATTTATGTACATAAACCTCAAAAGTAATCATTAACCAGTAGACTTAGATAAACTTAATTTAAACCATTTAAATGCTTATCACGCAAACTACAGGTCTATAATTGTTTTGAGACGTGTAAAAATTCTAATGCCATTTAGAACTTAAGTAAGTAGGGTTACGGGTCTTGTTGTTATGGGTTATGAAGTGTTGGGTTTTACGACGATCGTACAAAACAGAAGCCTCTTTATTTCCAAGTAACAAAACGAAAGTGTGTATATGTAACTACATGAAGGGAGGTAACGTCTATCGTCTGTGAATAGCATGTATAAACACGGTTATCTAACTTGCATTTTAAGCAATGGTCCACCAACTTTTCTTACAACAGGTTTGTTATATTAAAATAATTGTCAGTAATTAGAAACCGAAACTTTATCAATGTCTACATTTCAAGTATGTATAAGTTTTGCTGTAGGCCTTTACGAAATTGTGTCTGTATTTTAATGCCATAAAATGTGTTAAAACAACTCTATAAAAGACAACCCGTGACCTATGTTATATGTATATCACACAATTAAACAAGTCTCAAACTTAATTTATCACAGCCAAAAATAATGTAAAAGAACACCCTCAGGCAGCAGATGAAATACATGGTAGGTGTAGGATGTCTTGTGTTGGACATAGCCCAGGTGTTTGTGGCTGATCACTGACATTCTATCCATTTGCAGATCCTTGTGTACAATTTTTGGCAATTTTTAAAAAATATTTTTTTATTTTAGTTGACAATGTATATTTCCGTCTTATTGTCGCATAGCTGTGTCCCATGATGTATCGATGTTCTATTGTCACACATTTGTGTCTCTTGTATTTCCCCTAACGGTTGATGATGTATCGATGTTCTATTGTCACTTAGATGTGTGTATTGCTCCTGATGGTTCATGATGTATCGATGTTCTATTGTCACACAGTTGTGTGTATTGCTCCTGACTGTTCATGATGTATTGATGTTCTATTGTCATACTGTTGCGTCCCTTGTATTGCTCCTGACAGTTCATGATGTATCGATGTTCTATTGTCACACTGTTGCGTCCCTTGTATTGCTCCTGACAGTTCATGATGTATCGATGTTCTATTGTCACACTGTTGCGTCCCTTGTATTGCTCCTGACAGTTCATGATGTATCGATGTTCTATTGTCACTCAGTTGTGTTTATTGCTCCTAACAGTTCATGATGCATCGATGTTTTATTGTCACACAGTTTTGTTTATTGCTCCTAACAGTTCATGATGTATCGATGTTCTATTGTCAAACCAAAATGTGAACTTTATTTTTAAGTAAGATTTTAACAACAGCACACGCTTGTTTTATCAATGTATAGGCAAATATATGTGTAGAAGCTATGTAGATTTAACCTCCTTATTTGATTACGCATGTACCTACATTGGTATAAATGTTACCATTTGTGATTGAAATTTATTTTAGTTTTCACCTTATATTCTAAACAACCTTGACCTTACCCCGTTGTTCACGTGCCTAAATAAGTTGTGTTTTTTTTTTAACTTTACTTCAACAATGGGTTTAATGCAGCTTAAAACAGGTTGTGAAATACCTGTAAGATATTTATAGATGGCTTTGTTGTTCGTATCCTTGTTTCTGGGAACCCGTATGGTCGACTTTTCTGTTTAAAACACAACTAAATGTGGGTGGTTTTGTTTGTTAGTAGTGGACAGTGAGTGGGTCTGTTTGTTGGTAGTATACAGTGGGTGGGTCTGTTTGTTGTTAGTGGACAGTGGGTGGGTCTGTTGGTAGTGGACAGTGGGTGGGTCTGTTTGTTGGTAGTGGACAGTGGGTGGGTCTGTTTGTTGGTAGTGGACAGTGGGTGGGTCTGTTGATAGTGGACAGTGGGTGGGTCTGTTTGTTGGTAGTGGACAGTGGGTGGGTCTGTTTGTTGGTAGTGGACAGTGGGTGGGTCTGTTGATAGTGGACAGTGGGTGGGTCTGTTTGTTGGTAGTGGACAGTGGGTGGGTCTGTTTGTTGGTAGTGGACAGTGGGTGGGTCTGTTGGTAGTGGACAGTGGGTGGGTCTGTTGATAGTGGACAGTGGGTGGGTCTGTTTGTTGGTAGTGGACAGTGGGTGGGTCTGTTGGTAGTGGACAGTGGGTGGGTCTGTTGATAGTGGACAGTGGGTGGGTCTGTTTGTAGTGGACAGTGGGTGGGTCTGTTGGTAGTGGACAGTGGGTGGGTCTGTTGGTAGTGGACAGTGGGTGGGTCTGTTGATAGTGGACAGTGGGTGGGTCTGTTTGTAGTGGACAGTGGGTGGGTCTGTTGGTAGTGGACAGTGGGTGGGTCTGTTGGTAGTGGACAGTGGGTGGGTCTGTTGATAGTGGACAGTGGGTGGGTCTGTTTGTAGTGGACAGTGGGTGGGTCTGTTGGTAGTGGACAGTGGGTGGGTCTGTTGGTAGTGGACAGTGGGTGGGTCTGTTGGTAGTGGACAGTGGGTGGGTCTGTTGGTAGTGGACAGTGGGTGGGTCTGTTGGTAGTGGACAGTGGGTGGGTCTGTTGGTAGTGGACAGTGGGTGGGTCTGTTTGTTGGTAGTGGACAGTGGGTGGGTCTGTTGGTAGTGGACAGTGGGTGGGTCTGTTGATAGTGGACAGTGGGTGGGTCTGTTGATAGTGGACAGTGGGTGGGTCTGTTTGTTGGTAGTGGACAGTGTGTGGGTCTGTTTGTTGGTAGTGGACAGTGGGTGGGTCTGTTTGTTGTTAGCGGATAGTGGGTGGGTGGGTCTGTTGGTAGTGGACAGTGGGTGGGTCTGTTGGTAGTGGACAGTGGGTGGGTCTGTTGATAGTGGACAGTGGGTGGGTCTGTTGGTAGTGGACAGTGGGTGGGTCTGTTTGTTGGTAGTGGACAAAGGGTGGGTCTGTTGGTAGTGGACAGTGGGTGGGTCTGTTTGTTGGTAGTGGACAGTGGGTGGGTCTGTTGGTAGTGGACAGTGGGTGGGTCTGTTTGTTGGTAGTGGACAGTGGGTGGGTTTGTTGGTAGTGGACAGTGGGTGGGTCTGTTGGTAGTGGACAGTGTGTGTGTCTGTTGGTAGTGGACAGTGGGTGGGTCTGTTGGTAGTGGACAGTGTGTGTGTCTGTTGGTAGTGGACAGTGGGTGGGTCTGTTGGTAGTGGACAGTGGGTGGGTCTGTTGGTAGTGGACAGTGGGTGGGTCTGTTGGTAGTGGACAGTGGGTGGGTCTGTTGGTAGTGGACAGTGGGTGGGTCTGTTGGTAGTGGACAGTGGGTGGGTCTGTTGGTAGTGGACAGTGTGTGTGTCTGTTGGTAGTGGACAGTGGGTGGGTCTGTTGGTAGTGGACAGTGGGTGGGTCTGTTGGTAGTGGACAGTGGGTGGGTCTGTTGGTAGTGGACAGTGGGTGGGTCTGTCTGTTGGTAGTGGACAGTGGGTGGGTCTGTTGGTAGTGGATAGTGTGTGGGTCTGTTTGTTGGTAGTGGACAGTGGGTGGGTCTGTTTGTTGGTAGTGGACAGTGGGTGGGTCTGTTGGTAGTGGACAGTGGGTGGGTCTGTTGGTAGTGGACAGTGGGTGGGTCTGTTTGTTGGTAGTGGACAGTGGGTGGGTCTGTTGATAGTGGACAGTGGGTGGGTCTGTTGGTAGTGGACAGTGTGTGGGTCTGTTGATAGTGGACAGTGGGTGGGTCTGTTTGTTGGTAGTGGACAGTGGGTGGGTCTGTTGGTAGTGGACAGTGGGTGGGTCTGTTTGTTGGTAGTGGACAGTGGGTGGGTCTGTTTGTTGGTAGTGGACAGTGGGTGGGTCTGTTGGTAGTGGACAGTGGGTGGGTCTGTTGATAGTGGACAGTGGGTGGGTCTGTTTGTTGGTAGTGGACAGTGGGTGGGTCTGTTGGTAGTGGACAGTGGGTGGGTCTGTTTGTTGGTAGTGGACAGTGGGTGGGTCTGTTGATAGTGGACAGTGGGTGGGTCTGTTGGTAGTGGACAGTGGGTGGGTCTGTTGGTAGTGGACAGTGGGTGGGTCTGTTGGTAGTGGACAGTGGGTGGGTCTGTTTGTTGGTAGTGGACAGTGGGTGGGTCTGTTTGTTGGTAGTGGACAGTGGGTGGGTCTGTTGGTAGTGGACAGTGGGTGGGTCTGTTTGTTGGTAGTGGACAGTGGGTGGGTCTGTTTGTTGGTAGTGGACAGTGGGTGGGTCTGTTGATAGTGGACAGTGGGTGGGTCTGTTGGTAGTGGACAGTGGGTGGGTCTGTTTGTTGGTAGTGGACAGTGGGTGGGTCTGTTTGTTGGTAGTGGACAGTGGGTGGGTCTGTTTGTTGGTAGTGGACAGTGGGTAGGTCTGTTTGTTGGTAGTGGACAGTGGGTGGGTCTGTTTGTTTGTAGTGGACAGTGGGTGGGTCTGTTTGTTGGTAGTGGACAGTGGGTGGGTCTGTTTGTTGGTAGTGGACAGTGGGTGGGTCTGTTGGTAGTGGACAGTGGGTGGGTCTGTTTGTTGGTAGTGGACAGTGGGTGTCTGTTGGTAGTGGACAGTGGGTGGGTCTGTTTGTTTGTAGTGGACAGTGGGTGGGTCTGTTGGTAGTGGACAGTGGGTGGGTCTGTTGATAGTGGACAGTGGGTGGGTCTGTTGGTAGTGGATAGTGGGTGGGTCTGTTGGTAGTGGACAGTGGGTGGGTCTGTTTGTTGGTAGTGGACAGTGGGTGGGTCTGTTGGTAGTGGACAGTGGGTGGGTCTGTTGGTAGTGGACAGTGGGTGGGTCTGTTTGTTGGTAGTGGACAGTGGGTGGGTCTGTTGGTAGTGGACAGTGGGTGGGTCTGTTGGTAGTGGACAGTGGGTGGGTCTGTTTGTTGGTAGTGGACAGTGGGAGGGTCTGTTTGTTGATAGTGGACAGTGGGTGGGTCTGTTGGTAGTGGACAGTGGGTGTCTGTTGGTAGTGGACAGTGGGTGGGTCTGTTGATAGTGGACAGTGGGTGGGTCTGTTAGTAGTGGACAGTGGGTGTCTGTTGGTAGTGGACAGTGGGTGGGTCTGTTGGTAGTGGACAGTGTGTGGGTCTGTTGGTAGTGGACAGTGGGTGGGTCTGTTTGTTGGTAGTGGACAGTGGGTGGGTCTGTTGGTAGTGGACAGTGGGTGGGTCTGTTGGTAGTGGACAGTGGGTGGGTCTGTTGGTAGTGGACAGTGGGTGGGTCTGTTTGTTGGTAGTGGACAGTGGGTGGGTCTGTTGGTAGTGGACAGTGGGTGGGTCTGTTGATAGTGGACAGTGGGTGGGTCTGTTGGTAGTGGACAGTGGGTGGGTCTGTTGATAGTGGACAGTGGGTGGGTCTGTTGGTAGTGGACAGTGGGTGGGTCTGTTGGTAGTGGACAGTGGGTGGGTCTGTTGGTAGTGGACAGTGTGTGGGTCTGTTGGTAGTGGACAGTTGGTGGGTCTGTTTGTTGGTAGTGGACAGTGGGTGGGTCTGTTGGTAGTGGACAGTGTGTGGGTCTGTTTGTTGGTAGTGGACAGTGGGTGGGTCTGTTGGTAGTGGACAGTGGGTGGGTTTGTTTGTTGGTAGTGGACAGTGGGTGGGTCTGTTGGTAGTGGACAGTGGGTGGGTTTGTTTGTTGGTAGTGGACAGTGTGTGGGTCTGTTGATAGTGGACAGTGTGTGGGTCTGTTGATAGTGGACAGTGGGTAGGTCTGTTTGTTGGTAGTGGACAGTGGGTGGGTTTGTTTGTTGGTAGTGGACAGTGGGTGGGTCTGTTGGTAGTGGACAGTGGGTAGGTCTGTTTGTTGGTAGTGGACAGTGGGTGGGTCTGTTTGTTGGTAGTGGACAGTGGGAGGGTCTGTTGGTAGTGGACAGTGGGTGGGTCTGTTTGTTGGTAGTGGACAGTGGGTGGGTCTGTTGGTAGTGGACAGTGTGTGGGTCTGTTTGTTGGTAGTGGACAGTGGGTGGGTCTGTTGGTAGTGGACAGTGGGTGGGTTTGTTTGTTGGTAGTGGACAGTGGGTGGGTCTGTTGGTAGTGGACAGTGGGTGGGTTTGTTTGTTGGTAGTGGACAGTGGGTGGGTCTGTTTGTTGGTAGTGGACAGTGGGAGGGTCTGTTGGTAGTGGACAGTGGGTGGGTCTGTTTGTTGGTAGTGGACAGTGGGTGGGTCTGTTTGTTGGTAGTGGACAGTGGGTGGGTCTGTTGGTAGTGGACAGTGGGTGGGTCTGTTTGTTGATAGTGGACAGTGGGTGGGTCTGTTGGTAGTGGACAGTGGGTGGGTCTGTTGGTAGTGGACAGTGGGTGGGTCTGTTGGTAGTGGACAGTGTGTGGGTCTGTTTGTTGGTAGTGGACAGTGTGTGGGTCTGTTTGTTGGTAGTGGACAGTGGGTGGGTTTGTTTGTTGGTAGTGGACAGTGGGTGGGGCTGTTGATAGTGGACAGTGGGTGGGTCTGTTGGTAGTGGACAGTGGGTGGGTCTGTTTGTTGGTAGTGGACAGTGGGTGGGGCTGTTGATAGTGGACAGTGGGTGGGTCTGTTGGTAGTGGACAGTGGGTGGGTCTGTTTGTTGGTAGTGGACAGTGGGTGGGTCTGTTGGTAGTGGACAGTGGGTGGGTCTGTTGGTAGTGGACAGTGGGTGGGTCTGTTTGTTGGTAGTGGACAGTGGGTGGGTTTGTTTGTTGATAGTGGACAGTGGGTGGGTCTGTTTGTTGATAGTGGACAGTGGGTGGGTCTGTTTGTTGGTAGTGGACAGTGGGTGGGTCTGTTGGTAGTGGACAGTGGGTGGGTCTGTTGGTAGTGGACAGTGGGTGGGTCTGTTGGTAGTGGACAGTGGGTGGGTCTGTTGGTAGTGGACAGTGGGTGGGTCTGTTGGTAGTGGACAGTGGGTGGGTCTGTTGGTAGTGGACAGTGGGTGGGTCTGTTGGTAGTGGACAGTGGGTGGGTCTGTTTGTAGTGGACAGTGGGTGGGTCTGTTGGTAGTGGACAGTGGGCGGGTCTGTTGGTAGTGGACAGTGGGCGGGTCTGTTGGTAGTGGACAGTGGGTGGGTCTGTTTGTTGGTAGTGGACAGTGGGTGGGTCTGTTGGTAGTGGACAGTGGGTGACATTATCCTACTGTTTCTGTTCGCTATGATCTAAAAATAGGTTATTGTATTTCAACGCAAACGTTTTGGGCAGTCAAGCGTGACCGAGATCCGGGTGGGTAGCACATAAGTAGAGGTACATCATACGTTTCGGTTTTAGGGAACAGTAGAGGTACATCATACGTTTGGGTTTTAGGGAACAGTAGAGGTACATCATACGTTTGGGTTTTAGGGAACAGTAGAGGTACATCATACGTTTGGGTTTTAGGGAACAGTAGAGGTACATTATACGTTTGGGTTTTAGGGAACAGTAGAGGTACATCATACGTTTGGGTTTTAGGGAACTGTATTTGTTTAATTCATTTATAGAAAAAAGGTATTGCTACATAGAAAGTATACATGTTTATTTGTATACATGTGTATTTGTATACATGTGTCTTTGTGTACATGCGTTTTTGTGTACAAGTGTCTTTGTATACATGTGTCTTTGTATACATGTGTATTTGTATACATGTGTATTTGTATACATGTGTATTTGTATACATGTGTATTTGTATACATGTGTATTTGTATACATGTGTATTTGTATACATGTGTATTTGTATACATATGTATTTGTACACATGTGTATTTGTATACATGTGTATTTGTATACATGTGTATTTGTATTCTGTGCATTATGAATTGCTGATAAGCAGAAAATAAAACAACTAGATGGCGGCGTATGCTACGTCGCGGGTCAGCTCGTACATATATAATCCACAGCCCTCAGTAAGTTAAGAAGCATTTGATGTGACTAAATGATCTCTCTTGGCACAATAGCTAAATCCATGCGATCACTGGTCATTCCATCTTCCTGTATTGAAGCGAGGCACGGACCCTCAATACACACATCTGATACAGGCCATGGATTGTTCGTTCAGATTCCTAGGGATTTCATACAGAGGTCAATGAAATGATCACCAATGCGAAGGATCCCTTCGTAATAACTTCTAAGTACAGTCAAAACAAAGCAACTGAAATGGTGTCACACAAGCCTATCAAAGCAAATAATGCATGGCCGAGGAGGGGAGGAAGAGTAAGTTAAGGGACGACAATAGGTGGATGACATCAAGGAGTGGACTGGGTTGACAGTTGTAGAATTACTTACATCAGAGGAAGAACGAGAAAAATGACAGAAATTTATAAGAAAAATCCACTGTGGTGCCTCAACGACACAAATGTTAAGAGACAATGGACGGATCACTGAACTACTCGGTCTCATTTAACCCTACATTTTTCTATCCCAACCGCTAGGGCCTAAGCTCTGTAAATAACGGCTCTGTCTTTAGCCATCTTATTACATGTTTTACTGCAAGGGGGGAGTAAGATATGTGTGTGGGGAGGTAGGGGGTGTGGGGCTTAAGTACATACACCCATCTCAGGCTACCTCTGCTCTATACCCCTACCATGCATACACGTAGGTTGGATCCAAATGTCGTTCTACACAATTACGTCTTGTTTCATTGTTAACAAGATGTCAATAGGAAGGGGGGGGGTGGTCCGACAACCCACTCAGAGTAAACAAGGTGTCAGTTTTTAGATGGCTGTTATAATATCTATACAGACATACACGTATATACTGATGCAGAAATAAATTTTACAAAGTAACAGTGGTATTAGGACACTAATAATGAATTTTAAAAATATAAATGATAAGTTTTCATAATTTATGTTTATTCTTCATTAGGCATAATTAATTAAATTATGAGGTGTCCATGTTTCAGGTGTCCATGTTTCAGGTGTCCATGTCTACAGGTGTCCATGTCTACAGGTGTCCATGTCTACAGGTGTCCATGTCTACAGGTGTCCATCTCTACAGGTGTCCATGTCTACAGGTGTCCATGTCTACAGGTGTCCATGTCTACAGGTGTCCATGTCTACAGGTGTCCATGTCTACAGGTGTCCATGTCTACAGGTGTCCATGTCTACAGGTGTCCATGTCTACAGGTGTCCATGTCTACAGGTGTCCATGTCTACAGGTGTCCATGTCTACAGGTGTCCATGTCTACAGGTGTCCATGTCTACAGGTGTCCATGTCTACAGGTGTCCATGTCTACAGGTGTCCATGTCTACAGGTGTTCACGTCCACAGTTGCTCATGTCTACATAATTCCATGTTTAGAGTCTACAGTGCATTTTGCCACAACGATTTACAGTACAGGATGAAAAGCTCATGTTAAATTCAAACAAAATATTTACACCCTTCTCCAGTAGATACTTGTGCTGTTTTCAAGTCCTATTTTTAAAACCACTCAAGCGTGACGTGTAAAGAAATAAAACCCCGTGTCTGGTATATAACACAGGTGACTTCTTGTTTGCGTCACATATAACTTCCTTACACAACTGGTGTGTGCACTGTTTGGGATTCAATGCGGACTGGCTGGTAATTAATAAGAAATTAATTAGGCTTTTTTTAAATTTATTTTTGAAAATGCGAATATTTTATCTATTTATACTTTTTAAAATTTAAGCCGCACCGTTTAAGCAGTTTCATTAAAGCAAATAATGTAACATTTATTCAGAGAAATTAAGTCAATCGATCACCTCCAACTGTTGGCTGGTATTATAAATAATTATCTTTGTATCACTAGGTTTTGATAATCGGTAATCTAATTATTTTTTATGTTTGCAAAAATGGATAATTTAAATATGTCCACATTTGACGATAATATTCAATAAATCAGAATATTCTCTTTTTTAAAAAGTTTGTATTCTTCTTACTTAAGAGGCAATGTACACGAATAGATGCTAGTTTATAATTTCAACACAGATGTAATCGTACTTACTCTCTGTACACCGGTCTAATTTTTGGCACGTCTCTAGGTAAATGAATACGCCCTATAGGACTAGGAAAATTGTTGGATGGACTTAAAAAGTGACAGCGAGTGAAATTCTCTTCGTATGAGCTATTTTACGAAAACAACCTTTTGCCGAACGACCCTCTTGATATTTTGTGAGGTGATAGAAGAACGCATAGGGGTGTCAGAAAAAAACTCGCCATATCCGGGAAAAATCTAGAAATCGTTCAAAACTTATCATTCGTATTTCCCTTTATAATCTTTGTATTTTATGGGAGAATATAAATATATCCTCCTTAGCCAGCACGAACAAAAAAACTTAACAAATACTTTGTATACATATGTTTATTTTTTATTTCAACAATAGAAAATACAACGTATTGTAATGTACAATTATGTAGCAAACATAAAAATGTTTCTTTAATTAGGTGGTGTCTTCAACTTCAGACAGGGGACATCATCCAAGCTTGCGTCTCAGGTCAGGGTTTGGTGGTTTTTGGGACAGGACTTATTCTGATCAAGAACTGAGGTGTATATATAGAGAGAAATGTTTTAGTATAGACTTGTGTTGGCCTATCTGTTGCATGCTATACAAACAATTTCTGTACATTATAAAATAACTTTATATATATATATATATATATATATATATATATATATATATATATATATATATATATATATATGTATATTTATATTACGGTCAAAGCCCGAAAACGGCCAAAGCAGTAGCTGACCACAACAGTAAGGCCAGTGAAGAACAGGATAGTCTAGATGACCACCACAGTATGGCCAGTGGAGAGGTTAGTCTAGATGACAACAACAGTATGGCCAGTGGAGAGGATAGTCTAAATGACCACAATAGTATGGCCAGTGGAGAGGATAGTCTAGATGACAACAACAGTAAGGCCAGTGGAGAGGATAGTCTAAATGACCACAATAGTATGGCCAGTGGAGAGGATAGTCTAGATGACCACAATAGTATGGCCAGTGGAGAGGATAGTCTAGATGACAACAACAGTAAGGCCAGTGGAGAGGATAGTCTAAATGACCACAATAGTATGGCCAGTGGAGAGGATAGTCTAGATGACCACAACAGTAAGGCCAGTGAAGAAGACATCTCAATATATTTTACAGGTAATTTTCATTTTTTTGAAAACAAATGGTCCTAAAAATGATATCTATTTGTATGCTTAAATGTTTTGTGCTGATGAAGTCCTTATGTTGGAACATTATGTAGTTTGAAATGTTTACTGGATGAGTATCTTAAGATGGTGATGGTTGAGATGGTTGTGACAGTTGGAGGTTGTAGATAGTTTTCATGTTTTATGTTTGTCAAACTTTAACAGCTCATGAAATATTTACAGTAATAAAATTGTTTTGTTTACCTGTACAGGTACACATGAAGTACAAGAATGTCTTGAAGGTCAAGGTGAGGCAGATCTACACATACGCATGGCAAACTGCAAGAAAAATCCTGGCCATAAAAACTTTATAACTGTAAATCAGTTAAGTCTTGAACATTTTCCTTCTGGTTACCATGACAACGATGTGTATGCCCTCACAAAAGTCCTGGCTGACCTAACTGTCAGGATAGCCGTTAAGTTGACTAGTCGAGACAGACCAGAGTTTGTACCAGGCACTAAAGTTCCATATCCTTTCTACAACATCAGGGGACAGAACTCACTGAGGACAGGGACTGGGAGGGTGTGGGCGGTGACCAAGTACACAGAGGGGATGTACGGCTACAGAACTTGTCCATGTCCTGAATGTGACCACTCGGACACACCCAGTAAAGTGTGGTGTGAGGTACGTGTGTGGACAGCCAGACATGTGGTTTTTGATTCAAGTGAGGCGAGACAGTCCAGCTGTAGGGTGTGGTTTGATGATGATAAAAGTCCAGTGGTCAAGATTTATGGGTGGAAGGTGGATTGGTCAGAAACTGAGAGAGACGTGTGCCAATTGTTTTGTGTGACACATGACGTAGATGTAGCTGGTAAACTAGAGAAGATGGTGAGGCGGTTTGATCGCCTAAGTTATAAATTAAGGGACACATACAAGAGTCATAGAGAAGTGGACAAGCTGACCATTATAGTATCACATCCTCATGGCTGTTCTAAGCAGGTCTCTGTAGGTCACTGGGTACATAAGCAGGTTGTAGGGGGTGGCTCCACTAGGTACACGTACACAACGTGTACCTGTCCAGGTAGCAGTGGGGCTGTGGTCTACAGACTGGGGTGGGGCTGGTCTCTCCATCCCCACAGTGGAGCTAACTCTGATGGATTAAATTATAGTGGAGTGTGGAGGGACAGAGACTTGTAGTTTTCTGCTCCTGTTTAGAATGTAAACAAACATGGCGACTTTTATTGTAGATTTTTCTTGATCTTTTCATTGATGTTTTAACTTTTACTTTCTCGTATATTGAGTATAGAGAAAGTATTATAATCGTGCAAATGAAATCCCAAGAAATTTTGACAGTTTTTTAATCGTTTTACACATAGTACTTCATCACATACTGAGTATGGGGCTTATTTTAAGTAGGCAAAAGTAATAAATGTAGAATTATCAAAATTTCAGCATTCTATGCGTAATCGATTCGGACAATCTGGGCTTTGCAATTCTGTGCGTGTGTGTGTGTGTGCGTGTGTGTGTGTGTGTGTGTGTGTGGATGTGTGTCTGTAAACACGATTCCCACCAAGCATGTCTCTGCCCACACTATCCATTTACATACTGAGGAAAAAGAAACAAGTGAACTCTACTTCACCTGCCCTGTATCCCGACAAGTCCCGATAGGCAACTTTATCATTCTCATGATTGTCTAGAACCCGTGCCACCGACATGGAAGCCTTTTACACTAACAACTTAGCTATCTAGACTCGGTACGTTGTTGACGTTTTTTTTTTGATATATATACTTGATATACGCGAATAGGCCCTAGATCTAGTATCTTTCAAATTAAATTTTATCTTAAAATAGCTAATTCTATAGCTAAAAAAAACACAAAAATTTATATAAAATAATGAAGATCTGAAATAGTTTAGTATAGACACTCATTATTATTATCTAGATCTGGATAGAGTTATCTAGATTCTACAACTGGTTTTGTTAAGTCGATATTTTGCCGTAACTCTAGATGGAAGCCGCCATTGTCATTGTTGTAAAAAGTAAATAAATCATGTGACGACACTATTCACTATAAATAAAGTCATTGTTCTGAACTATTATAATTAATATAGTTAATCTATCAATGAATAAATCAAAAAATTAATTCACGTCTTTAAATAAATTTGTGACTAACAGTCCGTCTAAACACAAAATTTGTTCTCTAACTATACACTATCTTACATATCTCCACATAGTGCAGATTCTCTCCTGTAACCAAACCGACAAACAAAATAAATAAATATTCAAACATGTAAACAAACTTGACTTTGTTATCGACAAACAAACAAATAAATATTCAAACATGTAAACAAACTTGAGTTTTAGTAGAATATAGATAGATATTCGAGAAGGTTTAGGGGAGATCACTCCCGGTGTATTTCTACGAAATTTTATTCTATTTTAAAAAGTGTAAGAATTTAAAATGAATTAAAAATTATGTATATATCTCGAATTGTCATCCCCTGTTGTTTCATATAAGAATATTCGAGAAAGTTTAGGGGAGATTTTTAATTGTTATCGATAAAAGAGATTGATGTGAAAATTTAAAAAAAAAAGATGTTTGTAAAAGTTTTGAGTAAATAAATTTTTTACAGCAAAGCCTTTTTTCTTCTTTTTTACTTTCTCGTATATACGAAGTATAGAAAAAGTCATGTAATCGTGCAAAAAAAAAAAATCGAGATTTGTAAACGTTTTACAGCTCACTGATACGGAAAAACATAATTTTGCAATCTTGTCTGTATGTCTGTGTGTCTGTGTGTGTGTGTGTGTGTCTGTGTGTGTGTCTGTGTGAAAACACGATTACTTGAGTACCGTTATAGCTAGGTTGATGAAATTTCATAAATATGTATTTTATCAAAATCGTAGATCCGTATCAACTTTTTAGCGATTTCCGATAACCGGAATTGGTACTTTTTCTACTTTGAATTTTTCAAAGGCCTATAACTTGAGTACTATTTCAGATAGATAAATGAAATTTCACATGTAACTAGATCTAATTTTCTACCTTCTGTCAAATTTTGAGTAATTTCCGTTGACCGGAAGTACTAATTTACGCTATTTCCGATTTCTCAAAAAACGCACGTAAATTTATAAAGTACTAATAATATCCCGCACTATTATGCACACTTTATTAGGCGTTCACTTGGTGTGCAATTCTTTTTTTTACGAGATTCCTTTCTATTATAAAAAGTTTAAGTAATTAAAAATAAATTACAAATATTGTCTATGTTCTGAGTTGCCATCCCTCGTAGTTTTATATTAGAATATCCGAGAAAGTTTAGGGGAGATCACTCCCGGTTTATTTTTATTTGTTCCTGTGGATTTCGGATTTAGCAACTTTCAATATTAACGCTAAAATTTTTAACTAGCCAGTGACGTAGATAGGATCGTCTTATCGGTGTTGGTGGGGGGGGGGTTCAAATTTTTTTCCAGTATATATATATATATATATATATGTATATATATATTTATATATATATATATATATACATCTCTAGGATAACTCAGTTAGACATTGTAAACATGGTTTACTCGAGTTGGTCTGTGAGTGGAACATGTTTTGTATTCACTGGAAGTGGTATTGCTAATCTACGTTTAGTTCTACGGTTATCTTCTTCGAATGAAACGGTTAATATTCCCAAACCTGGACACGGAGATTGGTCCTCCCGGTGGGGGCTACGCAATCGAAGTGGGGGACGTCGGCTGGAGCCCCGGGGAGAGTTCTTGCTTATCCATCGTTTTGACTTTAGGAGTTTTTAGCAAGACGTGTCCGAAAAGTTACCACAGGGATAACTGGCTTGAGATCTATATCTTGATTTTTTTAAGTTCATGTTTGAAAACAATGATTCGCATAAATATGTCGAACCGAAAAATGATTCAAATGGCTAGCGTAAATAGTGCAGTCTGGCTCTCCGCTAGACAAGTTGGGACAAGTATCGAACATATTTAATAAACCTAGGCAGTCAAAAAAAAAAACAACTGTAACAAATGAATACAAATAAATCATATTTTAAAATAATGTTTATGAAAAATATTATGTCTATGTCGAATAGTGAGAGACGGGCACATACGAATCGTTCAGCGGGCAACATGACGCCCGCGGGCACAGGGTTGGGAACCCCTGCCCTACACAATAACGTTCATGTAGTAGGTTTTGAGAGCAACATAGTGTGTTAGTGACTGCTGAGGAATCTCGTATTTTATCTATTTATTTTTATAAAACCATTATAAAGAAACATTGTTTCGGAATTTAAATATTATTGTATATTTTCGGCCGGACTTTGGGTCAAATTCGGGGTTTTGTTGGTAAGTGAGATCCGAATCTGTTATTGAAAAAAACATACTAATCGATCTTCGATCATCGTATGCACGCATGCATGAAGTAATTACGTGATGTATGACGCAAACAGCCCACGAGACACGACGATTAACGATACATGTGACTAGGTCAGTAGAGTCAACTGTCGACATCCTACCCAGTGGCCCAACTGAACCAAGCCTTTCATTTATGCTACTATAGTGAGATGGGGACAGAGTGGTCTAGCGGTAGAGAGCTGGACTGCTAAACCGGAAGTCTCGAGTTCGAACCTGGGTTCAAGTCAGTAGACCCTCCCTGAGTCCATCCAACTCTGATGGGTACCTAACTCACGTTCGGGAAAGTAAAGGCGGCTGTGCATAGTGCTAACCACACTATCTCTTCATATGCCGAGGTCACAGAAACAAGTGAACTCTACTTCACCTGCCCTATAGACAGTCAGGTTTGAAAGGGAACTGTACTTTTTACTTTTACTATAGAGAGAAAATCCACGTCAACTAAACGTAACTATAAAAATACAAAATAAAGAAATACAAAATAAAGTTTTTGTTTTCTTCTAATGTATACTTCGCATCGAAAAACTACCTGGCATATTGTCATACTGAATGGTGTTTAAAGTTGAGGGTGATGAAATCGAGGGAACTACTGCAAGCGGTGAAAAGATTGTTACAATTACAGTGCACTTGGTTCAGGATCAATACCTACAGCGACACATGGCTCAGTGCATTCGTGTTTACAAGTTCAGATAAAGCCGGTGCAGGAAATGTTCATATTTTTACTTTGTAAGGGAAATTTGGATGGGCTCTATTATTCGTTTTTGTTTCCTAAATGGGAGCAAGGATGAATAAATAAATTAAGCCTAATAGAGTCGTGCAGTAATTGATGGAGTACAATGACGATAGTTAGCTGGAAAAAAGATCATTCACCAGTGGCGTAGCCAGGAATTGGTAATGGGAGGGGTTCAAAAATGTTTCCATACTTATATAATCCTATATATATATATATATATATATATATATATAAATATAAATATATATATATAAATATATATATTTATATATATATTTATATATATATATATATATATATAAATATATATATATAAATATATATATAAATATATATGTAAATATATATGTAAATATATATATATATATATATATATATATATATATATATATATATATATATATATATATATATATATATATATATATATATATATATATATATATATATATATTTATATATATATATATATATACATGTATATATATATATATATATATATATATATATATATATATATATATAAATATATATTTATTTATTTATTTATGACTATATATAGGGGTCGGTGTCCATGGGAGGGGTTATAACCCCACCTAACCTCCCCTTGCCTACGTCACTGTCATTCACACAACTTGCAAGATAGAAGAATATTAAAGAATATAAAATTGAGTCGAATAATTTGCATTAGATGTAATCTAGTCGAAATTTTAGTTTGAATTAGAACATCGAACAGAAAATATATTGAAGCTAAAAACAAACTAGAACCACGACGTAAACCTTAACAAACATAAACTAGAAACGCAACCGAAACATTAACCTGAACCGGAACAATAATTTTAACCGGAATTGAAACTTCACACAAACCGGTACTTTATCTAAGACTGTAAATGTCCCTTCATATTAAACTCATCCTAAAACTTATACCTTAACCAAGAAACCTGAAATTTAACCAGAACCGGATTGTAACTGGAAACTGAAATTTACCGTGAGCGCAACTTTAATCTGAGACGAAACCGAAACAGCATCTTAAAACGAAAATATCATCGGAACCAAAACTATCATCGGAACTTGCATTAAAATAGAAACTTTAAGAGTACAGAAAGCATGACCTTTAACCGGAAGTAAAACATGAACTGTCAACTGCACGAGGAGGTGAACTTTAAACATAACTAGATCACGAACCTGAACCGTAGCATGAATCAAAACCCTAATCATGTGGTCGGATGGTGGAGCGCACTACTACTAACCAGAAAGTTTCGAGGTTTTATCTAAGGCTACAGGTTATACGGTGTCCATCTGTGAAGGGTACAGAAACCCCTATCCTTAGCCTAAATCAATGGCTATTTAAGGAAATATAAGCAGTTTATTTCTATTTTTTACAATTTAAGAACTAAAGATTTTTAAACACTTGTACCATGTTTGGCACTAAAAAGAAAGTATTAAATAGAAAAAAAGGGATTCAAAACAATGTTGGTTGTGATGGAAACCGGAAAAAACATCCGCCATTTTGAATTTCTCAAAAGTTTCAAAAAGTTCATATTATTTACCAAAAAGTTTGATTTTTGCATGAAGAACAATTCCTAAAAATATGGTGAGCATTGTTTAATAAATTGATTAAATAAAGCGGGAGTGATCTCTCTAAACTTTCTGGAAAATTCTGATATAACACTACGGCGGATGACAACTCGGGATATTTTGTCTGAGATATTTTATCTGAGATCAATTGTCCATGTTATCATTTTGTCCTGATATATTTTGTCCTTGAATCTTTTGTCCGTGAGATTATTTGTCCTTGAGATTATTTGTCCTGAGATCATTTGTCCTGAGATCATTTGTCCTGAGATCATATGTCCGTGAGATATTTTGTCTGAGATAATTTGTCCTGAGATCATTTGTCCTGTCACCAATAAAACAATTATAAAAGCCTATAAAATAATACGCGTTTAACAGGTGTGAAAAAAAGAAAATAAACATCTTTGCTTTCTTTAATAAACACTGTGGGATCTCTTACATATTTTAGCGACCAGTGCATTTAAAAGCTTTTATTATAAATGTTTTTGTGTTTGTTTTATTAAATCTATTGGGGACTTTACAATCAATACGGCATCATTGTTGTGTATAGACACAAAATTTAGCCCTAACACGTTACTTTATCCAGCCTTAGTTTATACACGTAAACATTGCACCCATGCTCATCCTAAATAACAGCCTATTTTGTAGATACCACAAAAGACATATCTATCTATATATATAATTCTCTTCTGGGAGCCGTTAGAAAACAAGCTGCCAGCGCGCCTTACAGTCCTTACTCTTCCTCTCTATCGCTACCACCCCCACCCCCCACCCCCTCACATGGTCTGGTGAGCTGTGGTTCACGGCTATTAGGGGCAGATAATTTAGTTAGAAACAATTTTAAACTTAGTAGAGGTAACTAAGAGGAGGCTGCTTTCACGTGTGGGGGGGGGGGGGAGGGGTGGTTTAGTGTTTTTAAGCAAATATTTTCAGTGACAGCATTGGTACTGTCGAATTCACAAATTATAAATTACTGAAAAGTAGAAAAAATAAACCGGGAGTGATCTCCCCTAAACTTTCTCGAATATTCTTATATAAAACAACAGGGGATGGGAACTCGGGCTATAGACATGATTTTTAATCCATTTTAAATACTTAAAGTTTTAAAAATAGAATAAAATCTCGTAGACAAAAGAATTGCACACCAAGTGAACGCCAAATAAAAAAAAGTGCATAATAGTGCGCAATATTATAAGTAGGGCCTACTTTAAAAATTTACATTAGTTTTTTGAGAAATCGGAAGTAGCGTAAATTACTACTTCCGATCACTGGAAATTACTCAAAATTTAACAGCAGGTAGAGAATTAGATCTTTTACTTATATGTGAAATTTCATTTATCTATCTGAAATAGTACTCAAGTTATAGGCTTTTGAAAAATTCAAAGTAGAAAGAGTACCACTTCTGGTTATCGGAAATCGCTCAAAAGTTGATACGGATCTACGATTTTTATAAAATACTTATATATGGAATTTCATCAACCTATCTGTAACGGTACTCAAGTTATCGTGTTTACACACGTACAGGCAGACAGACAGACAGACACACAGACATACGGACAGAATTGTAAAGCCCAGTTTTTCAGACTGGATTACGCATAAAACCTCTTAATTTTGATAAATCTGGATTGATAATTTTTGCCCGATTAAAATAAGTCCTCTATACTTCGGATGTGATGAAGGACTGAGGTGTAATACGGTGAAAATTGTTAAAATTTCAAGTGATTTTTGTGCATGATTACAATACTTTCTGTATACTTCGTATATACGAGAAAGTAAAAACAACTAAATAGCGGCGTATGATACACCGCGTGTCGGCTAGTATTCTATATTTCAACACCACTGGTATCTTTCACACACCACAGCACAGCAGGATAGTGACGTGGACTAGTAACCTCACTTTCTTTACCCTCGGCAAGTTATTTTATTTTATTCAACGGCTCAATACCTTTTTAATACTGTGTAGGTCGCTTTTGATCTTTTATGTATTACATCATGAAGTGATCTCGTGATTTCGATTTGTTCACTCATGCTTGCATCTGGAGACATACATACGATTGATTAGTTTTACCAATACACATGTTGATATATGTGTGCTTGTATGTGTTAAAAAAAAACGGACACAAACTACGCGAGAAATTTAACATTTTATCAAGGGGTCTAAACTTTTAGGTTTTATTTTTACCATACGTTTTTACAATAGACCATTTAGTACAATCTTACATCCCCTTTAAGATGTTTATAATGACGACTGATGGTGGTCAGCATTCAGTCTACAGATGTAAAGGTACAATAATCACTTAGACATGGGTATTCGGTTAATTTACACAGGCAATGGTTCTTCATTTCAGATACTTAAATCAGTATATTCCATTATTCCACTAGTTCAGATCAGTCATACTGCCACTTTAAATTCCTAGAGCCTACTTCTTTACATTTAGAACTCTAGTTACACTAGGAACGGTTCTTCTATGCATATAATTAAATCGATCTTTTCAATCATTCCACTAGCCCAGATCAATTGCTCCTATTACTTCAAATTCACAATCAGTACTTTCCTGCACCTTGATATAGCATTACGTCTATATCTGAAAGATATTAATGCACTTTAATTCATTAAACTGTTAAACGTACGCAAAGAAATGCATAGAAATTTTTTGGCCAAAATTAATAAAAAAAAATTAGTTAAAAAAAAACAAGAATATCATTGAATAGCCAGGTTTTTAACGGTGATTGAAGTCACGTAATCACTGTGGGCATTTAATATATTGTTCTGATGACTAATACTGTACATAATTTGGTTTTATTTTTTTCTAACAGGCATGTATTGCCTATGCTATATTAAATGTTTTTTTTTTAGCTTTTTAATTATGTCTTTAGTTCAGTCACTAATACCGTTCAATGCGTAGTATATCATAACGGGCTAGTATTTGAAGGTTTGGTTAAGTTATCGGGGCAGATGTATCCAGTTGACGTGTGACACCGATTCTACTGGCCTAGTCACCTGTAATTTTCTTTTTAATTAACATTGCTTTTGTTTCTTTCAATGTTGTTTGAATTTTGTTTACGTCATCCATCACGTGACGACCAAGTTGTTTTGAATATTTCACGCTGGCGTGTATCCGACGACACAAGGGTGATCAATTCGTTTCCTTTCAATAGCCACACGTTTCTTCCAGCCATCTAATCAGTGAATGGTGGGGGGCGGGGGGGGGCGAGCGCTAAGCTTAGTCTCCACCCCCCCCCCCCGAAACCGGACCCCGCCTGAATGAAATGGAAATTAAATAGAACATACTTTTAACTGTGTATTTTAGTCTACTACCCCTACTCCCCTCCCCCAGGAGAAACAATTCTGGAAGAAAAACTGATAACCACCGTTTAGTATCAGGTCACGGGTTTGAAAAACAATAATTAAACTATAACTTTTAAAATATAAAAAGCAGTGGGTCTAAGGATAGTATACTAATTATGGCAAAAATATCTTTAGGAATCCGATTTTTATATACTAAGATGTTTTAAATACAAAACACACTGGATCGCCAATATTAAATAGCGTTTTGCTGGTGTTTATAGTAATAACATAATATTTCATAACAAAATTAAATCGGGGGAAGGGGGTGGGCACTGTTAGACTTTCTTCGGGGAGGGGGGCATAACAGGGTTGATATCAACGATACGCTCAATAAAGTCGCTGAAAGAAAAGAGAGGCGAGCTCCACCCACGTCCAGCCACTGTGGGCTGTAACTGGCAACCAAGTCAACTATCTTTGGTGAGTCCATTGGCCGTTTGAAACAACCAAGTCAACTATCTTTGGTGAGTCCATTGACCGTTTGAGACAACCAAGTCAACTAACTAAGGGACATAACTGGCCGTTTGAGACAACGAAGTCAACTAACTTTAGGTGAGTCCATTGGCCGTTTGAGACAACCAAGTCAACTAACTTAGGTGAGTCCATTGGCCGTTTGAAACAACCAAGTCAACTAACTTTAGGTGAGTCTATTGGTCGTTTAAAACAACCAAGTCAACTAACTTAGGTGAGTCCATAGGCCGTTTGAGACAACCAAGTCAACTAACTTTAGGTGAGTCTATTGGCTGTTTACCAAGTCAACTAACTTAGGTGAGCCCATTGGCCGTTTGAAACAACCAAGTCAACTAACTTAGGTGAGTCCATTGGCCGTTTAAGACAACCAAGTCAACTAAATTTAGGTGAGTCCATTGGCCGTTTGAAACAACCAAGTCAACTAACTTAAGTGAGTCCATTGGTCGTTTGAGACAACCAAGTCAACTAATTTTAGGTGAGTCCCTTGGCCGTTTGAGACAATCAAGTCAACTAACTTTGGTGAGTCCATTGGCCGTTTGAGACAATCAAGTCAAATAACTTTGGTGAGTCAATTGACTGTTTGAGACAACCAAGTCAACTAACTTAGGTGTCCATTGGCCGTTTGAGACAACCAATTCAACTAACTTTAGGTGAGTCCATTGGTCGTTTGAAACAACCAAGTCAACTAACTTAGGTGAGTCTATTGGTCGTTTTAGACAACCAAGTCAACTAACTTAGGGCAGTCCATTGGCCGTTTGAGACAACCAAGTCAACTAACTTAGGTGTCCATTGGCCGTTTGAGACAACCAATTCAACTAACTTTAGGTGAGTCTATTGGTCGTTTGAAACAACCAAGTCAACTAACTTAGGTGAGTCTATTGGTCGTTTTAGACAACCAAGTCAACTAACTTAGGTCAGTCCATTGGCCGTTTGAGACAACCAAGTCAACTAACTTTGGTGAGTCTATTGGTCGTTTGAAACAACCAAGTCAACTAACTTAGGTGAGTCTATTGGTCGTTTGAGACAACCAAGTCAACTAACTTTGGTGAGTCTATTGGTCGTTTAAAACAACCAAGTCAACTAACTTTAGGTGAGTCCATTGGCCGTTTGAAACAACCAAGTCAACTAACTTTGGTGAGTCTATTGGTCGTTTGAAACAACCAAGTCAACTAACTTAGGTGAGTCTATTGGTCGTTTGAGACAACCAAGTCAACTAACTTTGGTGAGTCTATTGGTCGTTTAAAACAACCAAGTCAACTAACTTTAGGTGAGTCCATTGGCCGTTTGAAACAACCAAGTCAACTAACTTTAGGTGAGTCCATTGGCCGTTTGAGACAACCAAGTCAACTAACTTTAGGTGAGTCCATTGGCCGTTTGAGACAACCAAGTCAACTAACTTAGGGGAGTTCATTGGCCGTTTGAAACAACCAAGTCAACTAACTTTAGGTGAGTTCATTGGCCGTTTGAAACAACCAAGTCAACTAACTTTAGGTGAGTCCATTGGCCGTTTGAGACAACCAAGTCAACTAACTTAGGGGAGTCCATTGGCCGTTTGAAACAACCAAGTCAACTAACTTTAGGTGAGTCCATTGGCCGTTTGAGACAACCAAGTCAAATAACTTAGGTGAGTCCATTGGCCGTTTGAAACAACCAAGTCAACTAACTTTAGGTGAGTCCATTGGCCGTTTGAAACAACCAAGTCAACTAACTTTAGGTGAGTCCATTGCCCGTTTGAAACAACCAAGTCAACTAACTTTAGGTGAGTCCATTGGCCGTTTGAAACAACCAAGTCAACTAACTTTAGGTGAGTCCATTGGCCGTTTGAAACAACCAAGTCAACTAACTTTAGGTGAGTCCATTGCCCGTTTGAAACAACCAAGTCAACTAACTTAGGTGAGTCCATTGGCCGTTTGAAACAACCAAGTCAACTAACTTTAGGTGAGTCCATTGGCCGTTTGAGACAACCAAGTCAACTAACTTAGGTGAGTCCATTGGCCATTTGAGACAACCAAGTCAACTAACTTAGGTGAGTCCATTGGCCGTTTGAGACAACCAAGTCAAATAACTTAGGGGAGTCCATTGACCGTTTGAGACAACCAAGTCAACTAACTTTAGGTGAGTCCATTTGCCGTTTGAGACAACCAAGTCAACTAACTTTAGGTGAGTCCATTTGCCGTTTGAGACAACCAAGTCAACTAAATTTAGGTGAGTCCATTTGCCGTTTGAGACAACCAAGTCAACTAAATTTAGGTGAGTCCATTATATCAAGATTTGTTTCACTCAAATGTGTCTTGTGGGATATGTCTTGTAAGAAAACTTTTTACTGCCTAGCTATTATACCTAGATGGTAAAATATTAAACACATATATAGGGAGTTTTAACTTGATTTGTTTTTATGTTATGGGTCGTTTCACAGATTCAATATGGGCGAAAAACACGCCATGGAAATTAAAAGATTATGTCCTATCTATTACCAAGCATTATTGTTTACTTAAAAATAACTGCTGATTGATTTTTTAATTAGAAATTATATACTTAACTTGTTAGATCTTCAGAACCGAAATAACATAATCTTTAACGAAAACTTCATAATCATAACTAAAAAAAACAACATATTCTCAAATCTTCGCGTTCAAATCTCTGGCATTTGTCGCATTCGGGCATTTGTCCATTCGGGTATTTGTCGCATTCGCGCAAGTGTCCATTCGGGTATTTGTCGCATTCGCGCAAGTGTCCATTCGGGCATTTGTCGCATTCGCGCAAGTGTTCATTCGGGCATTTGTCGCATTCTGGCAAGTGTCCATTTGGGCATTTGTCGCATTCGGGCAAGTGTCCATTCGGGCATTTGTCGCATTCTGGAAAGTGTCCATTTGGGCATTTGTCGCATTCTGGAAAGTGTCCATTTGGGCATTTGTCGCATTCTGGAAAGTGTCCATTTGGGCATTTGTCGCATTCGGGCAAGTGTCCATTCGGGCATTTGTTGCATTCGGGCAAGTGTCCATTCGGGTATTTGTCGCATTCGCGCAAGTGTCCATTCGGGCATTTGTCGCATTCGCGCAAGTGTCCATTCGGGCATTTGTCGCATTCGGGCAAGTGTCCATTCGGGCATTTGTCGCATTCGCGCAAGTGTCCATTCGGGAATTTGTCGCATTCGCGCAAGTGTCCATTCGGGCATTTGTCGCATTCTGGAAAGTGTCCATTTAGGCATTTGTCGCATTCTGGAAAGTGTCCATTTGGGCATTTGTCGC
Source organism: Physella acuta (assembly GCF_028476545.2). Classification (NCBI taxonomy): domain Eukaryota; kingdom Metazoa; phylum Mollusca; class Gastropoda; family Physidae; genus Physella; species Physella acuta. The sequence goes on from NW_026732441.1 coordinate 202,588, forward strand.
ATTCGCGCAAGTGTCCATTCGGGCATTTGTCGCATTCTGGAAAGTGTCCATTTAGGCATTTGTCGCATTCTGGAAAGTGTCTATTTGGGCATTTGTCGCATTCTGGAAAGTGTCCATTTGGGCATTTGTCGCATTCAAGCAAGTGTCCATTCGGGCATTTGTTGCATTCGGGCAAGTGTCCATTCGGGAAATCGGCCTTCGGGCAAACGGCATTCGGGCAAGTATCTTTTGGGAAAACGTCATGTAAAAATGACGAACCTTTCGAGACTAATTAAATGTGTGTCCATTTACAGAATTTGTCTTTTTACAGGACAATATCACAGTGGAGGCAACATGTTTGCACATTTGAAGTTAGTCTTAGCAACAATTTTGCTCTTTTGTCCATTTTACACGTTTGGTGAGTACAATGAAAATAATATTTTGATGTTTTATATTACAAATTCTGATAGTAGTAACTAGTGTTTCAGGATTTGACTCATTCCTGCGTCCATATTTAATGTGGTTAGGCTTTTGTAAAACTTTCTGTCTTATAGATTTCAATTGAGAAAATGTTAAGTAAACGCTATGGAGTTTAAGCTGCTTTTTAAATTTCTTAAACTTATTCGCGACGTAAGTTTACGTCTCTTCTTAACTTGCTTTATACAAACAATCGTATTTATTTATAAGGAAAAACGTCATTTTATATTGTTTTATTTTATTAAGTAATGAAATTTGATGGTATAAAATCTTACAATTTTTAAAACAATATATGTCGTTTTCAAAATAATTCTTGTGAATAAATATTTATTAACACTATTTTATTATTGTCGCCAGTTTTTACAACTAACTAAAAGTATTTTAAAAATACCTAGATTTTGTAATTTATAAATAACATTCGTACTGATCTTATTCTTTATATTTTGTAATATTTTAAATTGGCAATATTGCTAATGCCAGTGGATCTCCTTTAATAGCCGCAGATCCAACTTTCCCTAACAATACAAAAATATGTTCTGTTTGTTTTATTTAGCCAACTGTAAATGTGAACAAATTACAACTTATGAAAATGGACTTCGCGTGTGTGCTTGTAATCCTGGCTATGTCGTCAACAGTCTAAATCCTAAGAAGTGCCTAGGTATGATCTTTTTATATTTTTAATAATTACATTAAAACTATTCACACTGTATAATACATTAATGAAATACTAATTCTAATATTTAGCCACCCTATTTTGCAGTATAACACAGCCCACCAGCAGCGTGTATCATAAAGATACTACACAAACTAATGTAACCTAGCGAGGGGCTGAAACACAATAAAAGCTTTATTGCGTACAAAACAACCACACACAATCACAGCTTCAAGCCAACTAAAAATATCCATGCGGCTAATCAATACGTGCTTTTTAATTTCTCGCATATTGAGTATACGGGGTAGTATTTTAGTCGTGCAACTCAAAGTATATATTTAAAAGAAAAACCATATTCAGTAGTCTTGTATTTATGCAGGTCACTGCATCTGTGTAATATCGCTTGTGTATATGTTAAACTATATTAATACTAGATAAAGGCTAATTGTTGAAGAAATGCAACGGACGCTAGGTTGATAGTGTTGTATTTTTCTCTAAACTGAAACCAAAACCAGAATCACTACATCAACTTTAAATTTAACCGAAAACGAAAATGTCATTAAACACTTATTTTTATCCTGAATCGGCTTTTTAACCGGATTCAACCCTGATCAACACGTAGTTACTGCACATTAATACAAAATTTAGTCGTAGCCCTACCCCTTGCAACTTAGCTCAAACTTGACAAAAGTCAAATTTAGAGTTTCTTTTAGGCAACTCTTCGGGGATGATGGGGGAGGGGGGGGGGGCGGGGGGGGGGGGGGGCTGAGCCCCGGAAGAACGTCAACTAACCCTATAACAAACTATTATTTATATAGAAAAAAATATTTTTATATATATTTTTCCGCACCCCTCCCCGAAAAATTTAGTCCACCTCCCTAAAATGCACCCTCCCCTCACTGGTCGCATGTCATACAGACTCAAGTTAGACCCTACTTCTATAATCTAGACACGTTTCCCAATTTTGTTTGCTAAACCTCAATTATGCAGGATGTGTTTCTTTCAGAAGGGGCACTCGAATTTTAATTAAGGGGGGGGGGCGGAGCGGATTAAATTCTCCGGGGGGTGACACTGGTAAAAGTATACATTTCTATTTACACGTAATTCGATCGGTGGGGGGGGGGGGGTAGGGTGGGCGGATTACGTTATTCAGCGCGGAGGAGGGGGCCTTAAAGATTAGATAAATAAAATAAGTGGTAATGTTAATGTCTTTATTATTGTCGCCCACTGCAGTTCACTGTCACAAGTTGTTTAGGGCACGTATGATAATCGATTTGTCAAAATTTGTTTAGGGCATGTACGACTATCTATCTACACTGTCACAAGTTGTTTAGGGCACGTACGACTATCTATCTACACTGTCACAAGTTGTTTAGGGGACGTATGATAATCGATTTGTCAAAAGTTGTTTAGGGCACGTACGACTATAGATCTACACTGTCACAAGTTGTTTAGGGCACGTACGACTATAGATCTACACTGTCACAAGTTGTTTAGGGGACGTATGACTATCGATTTGTCAAAAGTTGTTTAGGGCATGTACGACTATCGATTTGTCACAAGATGTTTAGGGCACGTACGACTATCGATTTGTCAAAAGTTGTTTAGGGCACGTACGACTAGCAATCTACACTGTCACAAGTTGTTTAGAGCACGTAGGACTATCAATCTACACTGTCACAAGTTGTTTAGGGCACGTACAACTATCAATCTACACCGTCACAAGTTTTTTTAGGGCATTTACGACTATCGATTTGTCAAAAGTTGTTTAGGGCAGGTACGACTATCGATTTGTTAAAAGTTGTTTAGGGCACGTACGACTATCAATCTACACTGTCACAAATTGTTTAGGGCACGTACGATTATTGATGTACACTGTATTTCCCAGCTTAGACAGCAAATGGAAGCTTCATGGTATAAGAGTGTAAAATAAAGTGTCTCATCGGTCCTTTAAATGAATAGATATAATTTATGATTTCAAAACCTACATGTTTTCTAGCCCGATTTCTTTTCAAAGTCCCTTACTGTTATAATAGAATATAAAGAAAAGTTTAGGGTAACTAAATGCGACTGTCATCAATTATAGAATCAATTGAAATGCAGTTAAGTTTAAACACAATTAGCATACGACATGGCTTAATATGCATTCCATTGTAAACTATAAAACATCAACTTTTAACATTAACAATTTTACATTACAATGCGAGGTAACATGGTTCAAAACCTTTGAGATCTTGGTGATAAAATGATTAAAACTTGCAAACAATATAAAATAATGTAAATAATTTAAAATATAATATAAAATATTCATTTGAAATATTTAAATTGTTAATGTACTTTTATTATATTACTTTTCATCAAACGTCGTTGAACTGTATAACTAAGAATGACCGAAAACTTTATTTTTAAATTTAAAAAAAATATCCATACATAAATAACATTTCAGACATAGATGAATGCACAGAATCCAATCAAACTATTTGTGAGCAGATTTGCACGAACACAATTGGAAGCTATTCATGTTCCTGCAATCCGGGATACCAAATAAACAGCACATACCCCAACACATGTGAAGGTATTTATTTTTCTTTGGTTAAATCACTGATTTAATTGCAAAACACATTAACAATGCTCTGTTATTGGGTAAGAATACTATAATTAGTAATACATCAACCCCACCTATTCATCCCCCCTTCTGTCAATCAAACCAGGATAAATTACCCTACTGTCATTATTGTAGAGTGCCCCTTAATACAAACGTAGGCGCAAACGGACTCACAGTATAGCCCGGGCGCCAAAAAAGTAGGTTATGTCCCTTTTTTGTACAAATATATAGGGGTCTAAAATGATCAATAAAATGTTTCCATGGATCAATTTAGTAATAATAACAATTGAATATTGTATTTTCATCGGAAACAAAGCTTCCCTGAAAATTTCAGCGCGCTAGCTAACTGGGAAGTGCCCGAAAATTTGATCGCAAGATTGATGTATATGCACAAGTTGATCCGGTTGTATAGAGGGTTAGAACCCAAAACTCTATGTTGAAATTTCCATGTTTTTCAATTAAATTACAATAATTATATAAGGAAATACGACTGGTGAGTTTTGGCCACTTTACAGATTTTTTTTCCCCAGATATGGCATGTTTTTTAAGACATTCATAGGCGTTTTTCTACGACATCAAAAAAATATCAAAGAGGGTCGTTCGGCAATCTTTTTTTCGATACATAAGGAAAAATTATAAGGAAAATTTCAATCTTGGTCATCACTTTTTAGCCCTCGCCGTGCGAGAAGAGGCTTTTTTTACCAAATTCACAATGATTATATAGAGAAATTAGGACCCGTCACTTTTAAAGGCCATCCGGAATTTTCCCGAATATATCCCCGAGGGTAGGTCTATGACCTCAGGTGTTATAATGACCTTTCTACGTGGGAAATGTTTTTTGATAAAAGGCGCCTGTCAGTCGAGGTCAGTGTTTACCCCCTCCTCGTGGACTTTATGGCTGATCGGTATCGCCCCCCCCCCCCCCCACCTCGTTTTCTATCGGCCCGAGGCAGGAGCCTAACATATGTGAAGCGCATGCGGCGCCGGATAGTGCCTTATCCGGCATCCGGACACTTTACACTATATATATATATATATATATATATATATATATATATATATATATATATATATATATATATATATATATATATATATATACACACATTTCCATGTCGCTTTCAAAAATATTATTATCGAAAGCTAGTACTAGAAATAAAAAAAATTACTACAACATTACTTTCACACAGAGTCTATTGTAGACACAGGGACAGGATATCAAAAGTATTCTAAATAATTAAACTTTAGTAATTCCGCAATTTTTCTAAGGACAAGTTTTATATAAAAGAAAATATAAGTATAAATAACAATGTATATAAGGAAGACTTTTGTTTATTTTCATTCAGTGAAGACGTATAATTCATGCAATGAAGTATCCAGCAATGTCCCTCGACTTGTCGTGACCCTGGTCTCTGGACTTCAGGTCATGTGTGACACAGAGACAGACGGTGGAGGATGGACCATTTTCCAAAGACGTGTTTCTGGGACTGTAGATTTTTACAGGAACTGGACGGAATACAAAAATGGGTTTGGTGATTTTAGTTCAGGTAATTTTTACCTGGGCAATGAGAACATTTATCTCTTAACGTCAAACTGTCAAACAGAACTGAGAGTGGATATGGTCTTTAATGGAACAAATTATTTCGCCAAGTATTCCAGCTTCAACATTTCTAGCGAGTCAGACGGCTACAGATTATATGTTGGCGGCTACACGGGAGATGCTGGGGACAACCTAGACTACCACAATGGTATGGTGTTTTCAACCTTTGACCGCGATGGTGACACTGCTTCAGGTAATTGTGCGGCATTTTGGCATGGAGCCTGGTGGTTTGACAATTGTTTCAACTGTAACCTTAATGGCGTATGGGGTGCAAGCGACAACACTGGAATCATCTGGTTTCCAATGAGACAAGCAGAATTTAGTGAAATGAAATTTAGAAATGTTTAATACTTACGTTATTACATTTAAAATCTTTTATCTCTCAGTAATCTTTTCAATCAAGGTAATTAATGGTATCTTAAGTTGTTAGATATTATTTATTCCTTTAATTGACAATGACAGACACTTTGGTCACGCCATTAACATTTTCTACTTTGGTAACCTAATACGTCAAGCACTGATACAACTTGGGGGGGGGGGAATGTATATGGGGTGAAGAGTAATTGTTCCCCAGTTCAAAGGGGGGGGGTGGAATAATGAGTATGCAGTGCCCTGCACTCACAGTAAGTAACCCAACGTAAAGTTGTATAAAATTGTTGCAACAAAGATTTGTCTGCATGACCCAATAGTCCCTACACATACGCATACGCATACGCATACGCATTCGCATTCGCATTCGCATTCGCATACGCATACGCATACGCATACGCATACGCATACGCATATACATACGCATACGCATACGCATACGCATACGCATACGCATACGCATACGCATACGCATACGCATACGCATACGCATACGCATACGCATACGCATACGCATACGCATACGCATACGCATACGCATACGCATACGCATACGCATACGCATACGCATACGCATACGCATACGCATACGCATACGCATACGCATACGCATACGCATACGCATACGCATACGCATACGCATACACATACACATACACATACACATACACATACACATACACATACACATACATAACACATACACATACACATACACATACACATACACATACACATACACATACACATACACATACACATGCACATGCACATGCACATGCACCAGCACATGCACCTGCACCTGCACCTGCACCTGCACCTGCACCTACACTTACACCTACACCTACACCTACACCTACACCTACACCTACACATACACATACACATACACATATTCATACACATACACATACATATGCACCTGCACCTGCACCTGCACCTGCACCTGCACCTGCACCTGCACCTACACCTACACCTACACCTACACCTACACCTACACCTACACCTACAAGTATACCTACACCTACACCTACACCTACACCTACACATACACATACACATACACATACACATACACATACACATACACATACACATACACATACATATACACATAAACATAAACATACACATACACATACACATACACATACACATACACATACACATACACATACACATACACATACACATACACATACACATACACATACACATACACATACCCATACCCATACCCATACCCATACCCATAACCATAACCATACCCATACCCATACCCATACCCATACCCATACCCATACCCATACCCATACCCATACCAATACACATACACATACACATACACATACCCGTACCCGTACCCGTACCCGTACCCGTACCCGTACCCTTACCCGTACCCGTACCCGTACCCGTACCCGTACCCGTACCCGTACCCGTACCCGTACCCGTACCCGTACACGTACACGTACACGTACACATACACATACACATACACATACACATACACATACACATACACATACACATACACATACACATACACATACACATACACATACACATACACATACACATACACATACACATACACATACACATACACATACACATACACATACACATACACATACACATACACATACACATACACATACACATCCACATCCACATCCACATCCACATCCACATCCACATCCACATCCACATCCACATCCACATCCACATCCACATCCACATCCACATCCACATCCACATCCACATCCACATACACATACACATACACATACACATACACATACACATACACATACACATACACATACACATACACATACACATACACATACACAGACACAGACACAGACACATACACATACACATACACATACACATACACATACACATACACATACACATACACATACACATACACATACACATACACATACACATACACATACACATACACATACACATACACATACACATACACATACACATACACATACACATACACATACACATACACATACACATACACATACACATACACATACACATACACATACACATACACATACACATACACATACACATACACATACACATACACATACACATACACATACACATACACATACACATACACATACACATACACATACACATACACATACACATACACATAAAAAACCATTTCTAAACATTAGGATCAAATTATTATTTTTTTTAAATCTTATTTAAAAGATAAATAGTACTATACATTAAAACGTCGAGTAATATTTTAAGAACTGACAACAAGAAAATCCATGCTTGGTTATTTCTAAAACAGACAGATATCCAATAGAAGCAATGTTTCTTTAAACTCTTTAACGGGCAGACAACAATAAGTGCTAATACATAAACACCCCACTATCATTAAATACACCAGAGTTAGCTCGACTGTGGGAATGGAGTGACCACCAACCACACCCCAATCTGTAGACCCGAGCCCCACTGCTACCTGGACAGATACACGTATGTACATGTACCTGTCCAGTCTTCTTTTATTTTCATACTTTTGGTGCATTTTAAAGCTTGTTTTTATAAAGTTTTTTTATATTTGTTTTATTTTCCACCTTTTAGCCATTCGTTCGAAATGATATTGACACTACAACCAAGACTGTAAGAATGAGAGTTCAAATCTTTTCAGTAACTTGTGATCTCTAAGTATTTTTAAAAGCCCCTACGTCGAGTCAACGCGCCTCGTGAAATCAGCCAATATTAAAGTGATAGTTCATCTCGACGGCCCTCTAAACAAGCGATCGCTAACTAGTATTTTATATTTTTATCTCCACTTTTAATTTGAATATAGTTATCTTAAAATTAAACTGTCTTTCTAATTAAATAAAAAAAAATTATAGTTTATACATTGTCATCAAAGTGAAATATATCTGGAAAACTTGAACGAAATCTTTGCATTGGAAGTTAGTCTAAATTGAGTTTATATAGCCTTTGGATGGGGAGAGGGTGACACCATGAGGTTCCGCACAGGCTGACACCCACCTTACGCGCCCCTTTTATATCCTTCATTCCCTAAAGTCTGTGAGCGATATAAGAAAAATCATGAGAAGTATGATTAGTCGCTCATACAGTCCTTCCGTTGGCCAGGCTATTTACTTTCACATAAGTTCACGCTAAGCACAATATAAATCAACAATACCAAAAGTAAAGGCTGTTACAATAGGTATAATTGAATTTAAGGCACGAACTATGGGAAATATTTCTATGTAAACGATAGTTGGTACGGATCGCTGATTTTCTTTCATAAAAATAGCTTGCCAAGTTATGTTTTTTTACCTATCAGTTCCATGGGCCAAAGACACGATAATTAAATAACAAATAGTTGATCTGAACATTTTTTTATTGACTGTCATATGGTTTTGTTTACTATATTTAATATTGCTTATAGGCCTATATACTAATTTTAAGAATTGTTTACCACAAAAATTTGTCATATTGCACTAAACATTTTAATACTAAGATTACTAATATAGTATGCGAAAATTAAAGACATTTTTTGATAGATAACGTAGGTGAGCTAGCAAAACATGAGGCAATCCAACCATGTCAGGGGGGTGAAACTAGATCAAAGGGAATGAAATAACAATAAAGACACCTTCGTATCGAGGTGGCCGCTGCTTTGACGGCAGTAACATGCCTCAAGGGAAAGATTTCTGCCCTCCATGGACAATACAACTAGCATCTAAAGTCAATAGTTATGCGTCGGTCACACCTTAGTGATCATGTGACAAATTCTTATTTAAACGACAGCGGTCCTCGCGGAGCTAAGTTTGTCGTAGTGTGCATGAAAACAAAGCAGTATTCTGTTTATAAAAAGCCAGAAGTGGAGCAGCAGGCAAAGTGATTTGGAAATGTGAATTTAGAAATGTGTTGAGCAAGAGTTCACACAATACATGATAGCATAGAATTGGAAAGGTCGTATCATAACAATGTACCTGCCGGCATAGAAATGTAAGCGTTTCGTTTGTGTTGATGATACAATAAAAACAATAGTTTTACGTTACGAACCTGTAGACCCATTCAAATTTTTGAGAATACTGGTCTATATGTGTGATACAATCATTATGAGTTTTGTAATGGTAAGAATACTAGTCTACATGTGTGATCTGCCCAATGGATTTCTAGGTCAAAAGATGGATCCTTTTGGAATTACTCTACCATATATTACTAAAAGTTAGCAACTCTTTTTAACGTATTCATTTTCACATTTAAACGTTAGTTAATTAATCCTCTAATCCTCATTTGTGTGTCTATTATTTCCAAACACATAAGAACACCTTTCATATATGTCATGAGCTTAAGCTTCCTGGATTGCGAACAGATCAAGTTATAAAACTGATTTAGATTTAGCCCTTAGATAAACTAGATAAACTAAGCATTATCCAGCGCTTAGATACTGATAAACCAAAAGCGACATTTTACAAAATTTCCCACTTTTTTAAGAGCAAATATTATTCAGCTCAGAGCTAAAACCACAGGGCAGTGTGACTGGACCAGGCGGGTGTCAGCTGTCCACATTCTCTCTACTCCACCTATTCTCACTCTTCTCTTATCATTGTTTCTATCCTGCATGTTTTTATTCTATCTGTGTATCTATCAGTGTATGTATCTATCTGACAAAAAGGCTCTAGAGAAAACACAAGCAATTTAAAAACTTTCACAGTGAAACGAAAACGAAATATGACGTCATATTGAGTATAGAGTAGGAAATAATCTCAAGCCGGAGAGAGCACACAGTAATATGACGTCATTGATTCTCGAGTAAACATTGAATAAAAGGCAATTTTGTCTAATCTAAATGGTTTGCGTGAATAGTTTCTTTCATACAATTCTTCGGGTAGGGGCGAAGCCCCACCCCCGCGTAAGAACGTCTGAGCCCTCCCCCCCCCCCCCTCCCCAGCTCAAAAGAAATTTCTTCATCGATACTCTATAATAAAATTACCGCCTAATTAATGTGTCTAATTTAAAAAGTGGTTTTCTTGCAATTTCTTTAATGCAATTCTTCGGGTAGTGGCTAAGCGCGACACCAGTGTTTCTTTCAGACTTTTTCCTCCCCGGAGAGGGGTGGGGGTACTTGAAATTTTCGGGGGCGGCGGTAGAATTTTCTGGGAGGGGGCGGACACTGGAAAAAGTATATAATTATATTTCGTTGAATGGGACGGTAGACATGTTTTGGAGTGTATGTGTGGGGGGGGGGGGGGTCGAAGCCCCCTCCTCCCAAGTAGAGTTGCCTGAAAGAAACTCTAAATGCGACTTTTGTCATGAATGAGATTAGATGCATAGTTTAGGGATATGCCTATGACTATATTTTGTATAAATTAAAGTACCGAGATAATAGACAGCACTATCAACCTAGCGCCCGTTGTATCCTTCCTCAACGGGCCATTTTTCTCGTATAATAATAATTGCGAATCGAACTGGAGAGCCACATTTAACATCAAAAGAGCCTCATGCGGTTCAAACGCCGCAGGTTGCTAACCCCTGGACTACCTAGTTATAAGGTAGTAAGGTAGCTGAGATTTTCGGGCCCCAATGCCAAAATTATGAGTGTACCCCTTCGTCAGCCGTCAGGCTATTATGGATTTAAACGAATAAATCAACCACTGCTTATGATGGCATGTTTTAATGAATAGAAACATTGTGTACATTGTATATTTTAGATGTCCTGATGTGGATTTATACTACATTATTATGTGGTTTTGTAAAAAGGTTACAGTCTTACAGTTAATTTGTATTTTAGGTAAATAAACAGAGCAGCTTTATAAGACGAGGGCATAGGTGCGGTCCGCATTTGATGACAACTTTTAGGCTTGACACCATGAATCATTGTAAAATTTACTGTCAAAACTAAATTGAATCCAGGTAAATAAAATTAAAGATTAGCGAGGGAGGGTTGATACCCCACCGAAAATGCAATTTTTTTAGAAAGATGGGGCGACACCTGTAAAAAACACTCAGGGTAACTCGCGAACTTCTTTCGCCACTATCCAAACCCAATTTTTTGTTGCTATCGATTTATTTAGATCTGTCTTTTTTTTCTCAAGCTTTAATACTGTAAAATGTTTAATACGTTCATTGATATCTAGTTTTGCTGCTTCTTTAAATTCAATTCTTTAAGAAAGCCATGTAACTGACCCAATGGGTATATCTAAAAATTTGTTTCATAACAAATAATATCATCATAATGAACAAAAAAATGAGATTTTAAAATCCCATCATAGATATCAAAATCTCCTCCCCGATCACCGTGGAATGTTAAACCCGTCTGCGTTGCTGCGATCTAGCCTAACATTCCAGGGTAGCGAAACAATTCGTAAATGTTTCATCAACGTTTTACCAATTCAAATGTAAACAATGATACTGCTTCTCTTTTCTTCGGATCTTTGTTGCGGGGGCGCAGCTTGGTCCAAATTACCGCTTAGTCGACCTTAGGCGTGCTGTTGGAAAGCATAGAGTGTACGTTAATCACCCTCCGTAATTGGACTTAGTCCTCTTTGCTCCTTATGGAGCATAGGGCCTCCACCATTTCCTTCCATTTCTTCCTATCCTCGGCTATTGATTTTGACATCTCTCAAGACATCCCTATTGGCTTCAGTTCTTCAAGAAGACTCCGCCTCCAGGTCTGTCTTGGGCGCCCTCTCTTCCGCTTTCCCTGTGGGTTCCACTCAAGCGCTTGGCGTGTAACATTTGTGTGAGCCTTTCGCAGTGTGTGACCCACCCAGCGCCACTTCCTCCTTCTTATTTGCACACCTATAGGCTCCTACCTAGCTTTCCTCCATAGTTCCTAGTTTGGCACTTTGTCCTGCCATCTCAGTTTCAGTATCTGTCTAAGGCATCTATTCACGAAGGTCTGTATCTTTGCTGTGCTTGCCTTGGAGACTCTCCATGTCTCTGCTCAATACAGCAGAACTGCCTTGACATTAGAGTTAAATATCCTAATTTCCATATGGGTCGCAGGACTGTGAAAGCGCAGCGGGCTCTATTAACTCTAGCGCGTATGTCCTCCTCTGTGCCTCCCGTTTTGCTGATCTTGCTGCCAAGGTAGACAAACTCTTGCACATCATTTACCTGTCTTCCGTCTCTTGACACTGGAGCCTCCTGTTTATTGTTAATTCTCATAATTTCCGTCTTTTATTTGTTGATCGTCAGACCTACGCGCTGCGAGATGGCTCCTAATGCATCAACCCTCCGTAATAGTGAGGTTAAATAACTTTGGGCGACCGCCTAGGTGTCAGGGGTTGGTGGGGGTGACTGGTGTCACTCCCGTAGGTAGCCTGGCGCAGCCCCTGGTTTGGTTTCGTCATCGAATGTAGAGGCCCACCCTGTCCCTTTTGTAGAATACTCGTGTGATTGGTGTCACACCAATTTTCTACTTAAAAATATTAATATAAAATAAATGTATGAATTCCAATGTAAAAGTTTTGAATTTTTCAAGAGGGAAAAGTGCCCCTAGGTGCATTTGGCCATATACCTTGGTTACGCCACTGTATATGACGTCCCATGTAAGTTTCTATTATTGCAGACCTTCCAACGCTACTAGCGATGAAGAAGATAGATAAAAACCTCTTAGCTCAAAGTTGAGATCGTATAGACGACAACATTCGTAAACTACGAAACTCAGCACAGAAGGAATTTCGAGTGATTTTGTTCTGTAGCCAGCGATGTATCAATTAATGGATCCTATGAGGCTAAAGCTTGGTGTGTGTTCAGTCTAGGAAAATGTTATGAATTTTCAATGTAAAAAACATTAAACATTTATATGTACAATTTTTAACGTTTACGTGCACTAAAAAAACGTACAGCCATTTTGCATATCAAAACTATTGATACAACTATGTTGAATTGTTCTATCAAATGTAGGTAATATCACATAACCTAAAGCCACAATTCAAATGCAAGTTGTAGATGTTTCATAACTGCACTTCTAGTTGATTAATACAACAATTAAGCTAAATTCCTTGAACAATTTAGTTTAGTTTTTCAAGAAACATTTCTTTAAGTTACACGCTGAAGACGAATAAAATAAATTAATCAATACATTTTCTTAAAGATGTACTGGAATTCAAAATGTTACTGTTGTGAAAGAAACAATAATCCAGAAGCGTTATATCCAAGGGCACACTTCTCTATATTGCTATCTGTTTTTGAGATCAGTATCTTCAGCAATATGCGCAGAATATAAAAAACGTTACAAGAAAGTATAAACTAAATTTTCTTCCTAGACATAAACATAAATATTTTGTATTAACTGAGTCACAGGTATCATGGTATGATGACTACACTATAACTCAATGTGTGAAGTTTGCAGCCTTATTAAAATGAAAATGATTATACCCGTGTCTACACTATAACTCAATGTGTGAAGTTTACAGCCTTATTAAATGAAAATGATTATACCCGTGTCTACACTATAACTCAATGTGTTATACTTACACCTACTCCAATAGCATCTACATTGTTAAACTGATTAACTATGTAATGTAGGGCTCAACAGGGTCAATGAACTAACCTTACGCCAAACCAGTTTGAAATTTCGAGTTTGGTAACACTGTTACTAAGCTAGCAAAATGGAAATGTGCATAATCTATATCATCTACACAAAAAAACCAACACCCATGCCCCACTTACCTAACTACCCACCCACACATCTACCCACATACCCACCTATCAACCTACCCACCCACCTACCCATAAATATATATATATATACATATATATATAATTATTTATATATATATATATATATATATATATATATATATATATATATATATATATATATATATATATATATATATATATATATATATATATATATATATATATATATATATATATATATATATCTTATATGTGTTCCGCAACTATGAAGTGAGAGGGTCTACACTACCATAATATTCTGTCTAGCCATTCAGTAGCTCATCCCAAAGCAAGACGACATCAAGGTATACAATTGATTCGACAGGATGACATTAATTTTACTGTTTATTGCATTACAAAGGATGACTTGAACAAACAATACTAAGACTGGACTACATTACTACATCACTCTAACACAACAAGAACAAGTGTACTTTTTAATTTCTTTCCCCCACAACAACGAACCTACACTAAAACGTCACATTCTTGCGAACCGCGTAACTATTCAATGTGTCATCAATTTTT